>NW_008595071.1:0-19215 GCF_000691845.1 Merops nubicus | reverse complement strand
CAGCAGGTTTCAAACCATTACAGCTGTCATGCTTCAGTTTTCTCTGCTTGACTGACAAGGTGCACAGGTGCCTCGGTACCAATTTACACATCTTTTAGTACAGAGGGATCCAATGCTGCATGGCACAGGTTTCCTACCGAGGCACTTCCCAGATGCACCTGCAGTGCCATAGTCCAGCTAGCAGCCACTGACTGGCTGACACTAAAAGGCTGGTCTGTGATCATTCCTTCCCTTTCGTTGCCACACCGGCATTTGCAGCAATAACCATTACTAGCACTTTGCAAAACCATGCTGCAAAAGGTTAGGCAGACTGCAGTGCTGATACATTTTACATCCAGCCTTTGAAACCTCCCCTCCTTCCCGTAATTTGATGCAGAAAACAGGGCACTGCAGTGCTGAATGGACAGAAGCTGAGTCTGTTATGGGCTTCAAGGAAGTCAGACCATCAAACTTACCACCTTAGCGAGGCACTAGTTAGCCAAAATAGTGATGGTAATGAACAGAGGCTGTATTACATGACATCCTTCAGCATTACTGCTCTGAACTCACTGCCTACTACTAGCCAGAACCTGAGGGGATGGTGTGAGCTAGAAGCCCAGGGCAAATTCTTCAGTGACTGGTACTGGGGCTCCTAGAACCCACCAGTGGCATGGTGGGCACACCTCTCCATGGCCTCCTTGGACAGCCTGAGGCAGGGAACATTGCACTCCATTATAAGTACTTGGCCCACCTTCCTGCTCTGTGACGTTTGGTCATACTGTCTAGGGCAATCTGCGTGGGAACAAGCGCCCAGGTTATTCTCTGGCACCGCTGCCAAGTTCTGTGTCACTCAAATGACATTTTTCAAGGATGCCAGAGAGTGAGCAGAACAAGCATTGTTTTCAGTTTGACCTGTCTCCTTGTCTAGTAATAATATATTAATGATTGTACATGACACTTACATAACATCCTCCATCTGAACTGATTCTCTACCCTGTGGAAAAAAAAAAAAAGGAATAGCCTTTGTCCTGACATTATTAAGGGGGAAGGTAAGACAGTATAAGGAAACATGTGCTGACTGTGGTGACAGAGCATAGCTCATGAGGGTTGGGGTACTCTCACTGATGCCTAAGACAGAGAAATAAATGCCGGACAAGGCTGCAGGGGCTGAGTGTATCTTCCCACCCAGCAGGACTTTCTTCACTTTCTACTGCTGTCAAAAGCACAGATAGAAGAAATGAGTGTGGCCAGTAACAAAAAAAAAAAAAAAAAAAAAAGGAAAATAAGGAATCATTGGCAGTGCCCAAAACCATCTCACCTACCTGACAGACTTACCAAGAAAATCTTGCAGTCCTGCATCTGGGGAATATTTCTGTTTGGTAGAACAACAGGATGACAGAAGGCCCAAGGTGCAAATTCACAGGGCAGCCAAGAAAGCATTAGTTTTCCCACTAACACAGACCAGCATGGGACATATTTCCACAGCATGTGACCAGAGTCCAGCTGTACAACAGCTCTTCTAAGGCTGTAGTCCATGAACCAAGATATAAGAACATCTTAGTTCATGTCCCACTACAACAACAGTCCAAACATGCATGAATCTGGGTGCCTGAAGTCTGAATGTTACTGTAGGCAGCCAAATAATTTGGCTTATTACTAGACATAGTGAAAGCTTTTGGAATTTCAGCCTTCATTTTCCTTATACTGGAAAAAAAAAAAAAATAAGAATCAGGGCATAGGCTCTGAAGGGCTTAGAGTACATATAGATCAAGATGATAAAAACTTACATAAAATGCAATCACCTGCTTTCCTTAGTAAAATTTCAGGCAGAAAAGCACAAGGGAAAAATTCCATCATTTTGAACCAAGAAAAATACCCACTTTTGCAAAGAATCCTTTAAGTACAGCCTCTGATGTTGTTTGACTATCGACAAAACTGCCTTTTGGAAAAATCTGTCCAGAAAATACTTTCTTAGGCCTTTTTCTTCTCTCACAATGAAATTTCTGCTTGTCAAAGAGGCACAGCAGAGTTCAAATTCTCTCACACTCACATCAGACCAGCCAATGTGTTCAGCTAACTTATTATTTGGTTTTTATTTGCAAAGGACAGCATCTGGCACTTAATCTCCAGAGCAGAAACAACCATTTACACAGATCTGAGATGACTTTGTGACAGGTGCCAAAGAGTCATTTCCAGAGCCTTGTGAGCTGACCATATGCTACATCTTTCCTCAGTTGGAATAAAGGCCATCATATAATTCAGCAGCAGCATAGGCTAAATAGATAAATAAGTGATAAAATGACACTATATATGTCTGTATATTGGTGTCTCAAACTATGCAAAAAACTCAATGCAATATAATTACTATGCAAAAACTATGGTTCAAGGTTTAACTCCATGAATATGTAAAGTTCAAGTTGAATTTGTAGTTTTGCAGTGCAATGCATCAAACAAAACAGGTATACCTCAATACCACTTCTTTCCCCTAGTCTGTGTTCAACATGTTAGCTTTGAGTAGCTTGATCTAACTTGAGATGTCCCTGCTTATTGCAGGGGGGTTGGACTAGGTGACCTTTAGAGGTCCCTTCCATCCCAGACATTCCATGATTCTATGATATGATTCTATGTTACGACTCATAGAAGGCTGAAAACATATTTATAGAAAAGTCTCTACCAAGACATGATTAAAACATGGGAGGACAATGGGAATAATTCAACAGATGTTTGGTGGGAATAATAATAAAATCAGTACATTCACTATTGAATAATGATATTCAATAATCAATGTGCTTTTTCAGTCTGATGTTAATGAAGTTCATGTCCCAGTACTGAACTACCAGAAGGAGAGGAACAGGAGTCTGAATGCTAAAGTTTTACTTGTGGGAAGTGATGAGTACGACTGTACAAAAAACAGTTAGGAGATTTCCCTCCTCAGCAGTTTTGCCAAAAAATTCTGAACTGAGGTACAGAAGTTGTACACAGGCCTCCATTTTTCCTAAGCAGCAGATGGTCCTAAGGTCTGACCTCAGGACATTCATATTCCTTAATAGAGAGGAAAAAAAGATGTATCTAGATGTTGCTCTCCTGGTTGTGAAAATCCTTCCACAGTACGAGGAGTGATATCTGGGCAGCTATTTCTATCACTTTTTCAGAGGCACTGCCTGGGATAGGAAACTTCTCTACATTTTTTAGACAAATTGGAGAAAGAAGGGAAAGGATTTAGGGGTCTCCAGGGCAAGAAAGAAAAATCTTGCCTTTCATGATGGATACTACACAAATGGTATCCCATACACTTTGTAATCTCTAGCTCTAATTCCAGTGACTGAGCTAAACTAGAGGAATCCTTTGAACTCTGGGTGGCAAATAATGATGGGAAGGAGGGATAAGCAGAGGTTCAGGCTCTCCAAGAAAGTCTGCAGGAGTTTATCCAAAGCCATTCCCTGCAAAAAGGCTTTCCAGGATCTGGACTGTGTAACTAGCATAAGCCTAGCACTGACAGGTTCAGCCATCATTAATTTCTAGCCATTTGGGAATGGGTGATTATTTGACAGTAAGATGTGATATGAGAGAGGTGCTATTATAATGCAGAAAGAGCTGCTATTCTTGTACTGAAGCAGAGAGCTAATACAATGGCAGAGCAGTGTGACTGTGGTGAAACTCACAGGGGAACGGATTTCTTCCCAGGGCTCAAATTATCAGCACATTTTCATTGCTGCCTCCAGAAAGAGACATGTAATGCTGTCAGATGCTGTTGAGTTGGGAGTTGTTAAAAAGAGATGGAAGTGTATGCATTAAAGAAACCAATATTTACACAAGGACAATCCTCTCATAAAATATAAATGCTGGAATTCTGCTGGTTACAGTCGTTATTTTGAGATATTACATGAGGGCAGTAAACTGAAAAGGATGCAATGCTCCCTACCCGCTCACCATTTTGATTATCATACATGAATTTTAAAGAGGTTGGGTAAAATCCAATCAAAGCTGCATTTATACATGCTTGTACTTTATATTGCTGTCCTTGGTACACTCATCCTTAGTCCAAGCAAAATAACTCCAATTCAGACTACAGTTCCTGAAAAAGGAATGTGACTTTAATGAAATAAAAGGCTCATCATTCCAAGCCCAGGTTGAGTATTACACCCTATCCTGTTGCCATTACAGACAGAGACAGAAATATATCAAAGTCGCTTAGACACTTAAAAGAGAATAGGAAATAAAAGGGACATGTCCAAGCAGAGCTGGTGGCAGGTGCTGGAAAGTGAACATCAGCAGGATGAAATAGGAGAGCTTTTCTCTGTTGCTTCTTGAAAGGAAAGAAAAAAAAAAAAAAAACAAAAAAAACCCCAAAAAAACCCAAGACCCATAGATTTTCATTAAATACAAAGGAAAATTAGATTAAGGTAACACTAAAGGAAGAGCTTGGGGTTCCTACAGCATGGGCTTGCAGAGCTTGACTTACTTGCCTCCCAGAACACAGAACAGAGTATTTGGCATCAAGTCCTTTCTAGCATTTCAGGACTGCCTGAAAGAGCTTCTGGCTGGGCTTGGAAATATGTCAAAGCAGTTCAAGGTGCACTAGGTACTTTTTATTCCCCCTACTTTGGTTCAACCTTTTTGCAATGCCCTGCTGAAGAAGAGCAGATATATATACCATGGAGGTTAAGAGTTCATATCAGCTGGGCCAGATTTGACTCTAAGAAGAAAGCTAATGTGCTATGATGACAAGTACATTGTTCTAGTCCCTGCTCCGGAGGGAGCTGATTTAGCTTCCGTACTTAATGAACTAAACTAGGGCTCAGGAGAACTTGGTTCATTTCTCAACTCTGCTGCACGTGTCCCATCTGACTAGAGTTGAATCACTTCAGTCACATGTACACCACATGATAACTAGGCTAGTACTGCTCATAGCAGAAACCATCAGTGTGCAGACAGCACTAAGCCCAAGACCAGAAGAAATTCATCTGCAGTAAGTGAAATTACCAGTTTGGCCCAGAGCCAGCTTGGAAATCCCTGCATTGTGCTCCACTGATCCATGGAGATACGCCTGCACTTCTCTAACAGGTGATCAAGCTGGTAACTTTTATGATACCCATTAATATCGCCTAGTTGCTTAGCCTCCTCCGAGCCCCTCTGCTCAGCTGCTTCCTAACTTTACCCAATCTAATGTGTTTGGCAGAAATTTTACTTGCCTATTATCTGTTTGGTTATTTATATCTCTTCCTTGAAAATTTCAGTCAATGCTTTTCAGTCATTTCCAAGAAAAAGGCTAATGAGAAAATACATTATTCTCTTCATGACAATCCTGTCTTTGGAGTGCTCTCCGGCAACCGAGCATTACGCCAAGGCCAGAAATTTGTCTCAGGAGAGAAAGGAATGAATCGAGGTTGTGCCTTTTGCCCTGTGTTAAAATTAGTCCAAATGTAGCCAAGTTAAAAGCCTTTGAATAATTGCTGCTTGTGCATATCTACGATAGGCTGCTTTGATTTTAGCAGCTGAATTCCCCAAAGAGCCTTCACAGGACATGCTGGGGATTTTCACAGCTCCTGTGCTTAAGGAAGCAGTGCCTGTACTATGAAGCAGAGAACAAGGGAGTGTGTTGAAGCCAAGGGTTATAGGAATTTTTTTTCCGCTGTAGTATCTACTTTGATTCAGACACCAGCACTAAAAACATACAAGATTGTCTTTCCTGTGCTGTTGGTGCCCTTTCTGCTGGCATCCAAGCAGTATGGAGGATATAGCTGTCCCATCAGTAGATGGGAGAGAAGGGGGCAGAGAGGAGACAAACCTGATACAGAGTTTGTGCAGGAATCAAGGGGATATAGAAGTGAAAAAAGGTACTAGGAAGAGATTAAATGGGGGCAGGACTTTATGGTGAGTGGTGCAAAGGAGACCTAAACTTACTGGGTATTCCCATGTTCATTTTAGGAACATAGAACTGATAAAAATGCTTATCCCACATATAGAAGGCTTAAATGTTGGAGTACTCTTCTTCACGTGTTCAATTAAAAAAAAACATTTGGCAACATTTATCTAAAAAATAAATAAAAAAAAGAAAAGACAACAAAACATACACAGATACAAACATCAATATTTGCCATCTTCTTATAGCTCATGCAGGTAATCAGCAGAGTTCAAATCTTTACTGCCAACACACAGATTTCACCACTGAGCTAATGGAGGGGCTGTTTGCATTAAAAGATTGCTGCCCTCAGATTGCCCCCAGATTGCTGAAGGGGGCTGGAACACCTCATTCTGGTAGATGGTTCCAGAGCAGAACAGTGACATTCAGGGGTCTTGGCTTAAGATATCTGCTCAGCTATGTTCATGAGCTACCTGGCTCAGGAAAGAAGTGTGCCAGTGCAGCTCAGACACATATACCACTAGTCATAGCTTTGGTTTCTTTCCTCATGAAACCAATCAACAGAAGCCTGGATCTTGCTTCTTCCTTGCCTTTGGCTCCTCAGTCAGTCACACACTCAACAGGGTTCTCATTCCCTTTTCAACCTTTTTGCTCACTAATTCTTCATCTCACTGGATGTGCAGCTTCATGTCCCCCCTGATTTCCAGACCCAGACACTTGTTGTTCTTCCTGTGTTGTACACAGCCTCCCCATTCCCAGACTATTCCAGGCCTCCACTGCCCAGCATCATATGTGCTCTCTGTGAGGCCTCCCCTTCCATCCTTCTTGCTTTGGTCTCATGAGTCACCTGTTTCCTTCATTCTCTCAGTCAAATTTGACCTCCCTTCTGCCTAAACTTCTCTCAGCTTCACCAGATCTGCACCCTACCCTCCAAACCCATGCAGTTCCATCTTCTTTTGCTATGCCCCAAACTCCTCCACCAGCCCCAGACCCAGTTTTCCAGCCCTAGTCCAGCCTCACTTTTGCTTCTTGCCCCTCTCTCCACTGCCAGCTCTCAGACTAGTTTACACAAACCACAGTTTTCACAGCTTTGTAACAAGGACAGATTTCTATGTTCTGCCAAAAGACAGTAGACATCGTGCCTGACAAAAAGGCTATATCCACAGTGAATGTCAAAGCTTGAAGTCTTTGAGACTCCTAAAAATGCTTTAGCATGGTCTAAACAAAATGCTTCTATCAAGCTCCTTTCTCCAGACCAGAAAAGCCATCTTAATGCTACAAAAATTTGGTTTCCTGCTAAAAGACAATAAACAGAAATTAGTGCAATGCTCAGTGACTGCTGCTAAATGATGGACTAGGGAAAGGGTTGGTCAACCCTAAAATTCAGTAATGCCATCAAACACACATACATTAAAAGCTGCTGCAGATAAAGGGTAGAATGCAAGATAAACTCTGATGAAGTCAATATGAAAACCAAGCAACTAGATTTTCATTTTAAATGTACTTTGAATGTAGGTCAAGGAGAATAGGCCACATCAAAGTGATCTAAATTTCATCCATACCTCTGTGCTTTGTCACTCCTACTGACTGGCTTGAAGTCCAGTCATCTATGTACAGATAATCCATCCAGTGAATTGCAATGGTTCTTTAGTTGTTTCATGGAATTAACGTAATTTAGTTGACCAGTCGTCATTTAACACCATCCTAAAATTGCAAGCAGCTGTGTATTACAAAAACAAACACAAACAAACAAACAAACAAAAAACCAAAAAAAAAAAAAACAAAAAACAAAAAAAAAAAAACAAACCAAAAAAAAAAAAAAAAAAACAAAAACAAAAACAAACAAAAAAAAAAAACCCAACACAAAACTTCCATCCAAAGGCTGGACATAAAAATGCAGCAGAAAAATAATAATCCTGCAATAAAAAGATCTTTTCACAAAACAAAAAGTAATAAATATATATGCAATTTGTTTCAAATGAGTCACTCAGATCCATTATTAATTTCACTAACTTTGGCTACTTAGTGGTTTTGATTGCTTTTGATATTTTTTATTTTATGACGTTTTAATTATTGTTGCTTATTTATTACAGTAATTGCATTTTAATTGTCTGTGGAGCTGCACCCTGGCTGTCTTGGCAGGGAGGCACTAAATAAATAAAATCATTGTTATTATAAACATAATCGATGGTAATAGCTTTCACTGTGTATTGTTAGCAATATGGAAAGAAAAAAAATATATATCGTCTGTAAGAGAAAAACAGTAATCAGAACCTCAACGTTCTATATCCAACTCTGCCACTGATTATATCTGTGACTTTGAAAAGTCACTTAGCCTCCATCTTATCTCCATTTATTCACCTGTGAAAGGATTACCATAACACCGCCCAATCTGCCTGGATTAGTAGGAGAATTAGCTAATGTCTTTAAAGCATTTTGATCTCCTTAAATGAAAAGTGAAAAATAAAAGCTTTAATCTTTAGATTGTTAATGATATAACAGAAAAACTGGTATAGTCTACTAAACCAGGAAAAGTTACTCTAGTATTGATGTTTTTTATCTATAAATGGTGCATTTCTGTTGTTCATACACTTAGATAATGAAACTTTCATAGATTCATAAATAGCTACTAATAAAGGCAAAAATTCATTCCAAAAGAAAACAAAAATGGCTTCCAGCATTTCCCATCTGGAAAACATTGGGGAAGCGGTGCTTTGAGATAGATTAATTGCTGTGTCCTCCCTATTCCTAAATTTGAATCCTTTTCTTTAACGAAAGAAATAACCCACACAATTTCCTTAGGGTGCTCAAAGACAAAAGTTGTTTCTGTGGATTCACAGCATAAAAATGAAAAAAAAAAAAAAGGGGGGGGAGGGGGAAATGCTGCACACTACAATTCAGTGAAGAGATCTAAGCTTTAAAATCAAAGCCACTTTGAAAGTTACAAAAAAAGGAAACTTCCAAACTGACAGGTTGGGCAGGTGAGGGAGATGCAAAGTTGCTATTGAAATTTTTATCACTTTAAAATATTCCGATTTTATTTAAACCAAATAATATTGTTCTAAGCTCTTATTCATTATGCTAAGCTTTGACCCAATCAACAGGTTTGGGAGGTTTTTAAGCAACTTTTTAGAAACTCCCAAAATTTAGTGAAAGGATCTTAAAGAAACAGAGCTTTGCATTACAGTAACTACTGGCTTGCTGAGTCTCTAGCCTGAGGTACTCAGTCTACTATTCTTTCTCCATATCCCTATCCAACTTCTTACATGCATTTTTGCTGTTGCAATTAACAGCCAGTTCAGCTAAAATACAGGAAAATCATAAACAAAATTAATTCACCTTCACTATGAAAAGGTTCTCTTGCCTTCACTGAGATTCATTTCTTTGGTCATTATAGGGAGCTACACCTGAAGTTATGATGCTCTCAGAAGTTTATTCAGAAAATGCTGACTTGTCATTCACAGCTTCACGTATACTCCCACCCTGATCTTTACCTTGCCATGCTTCAGTCATGCACCTCAAAAGTGATTTGTTAACACTAAGAATTTTGCAGCTATTATTAATGACATTTGGCTTCCCATCCTTTTCTCTAGTGCCATTTGAAATGCTAATAGTAACTGCAAAAGCACACCACCAAGACCCTTCACCAGATTAAACTGTGGTTTTAAGTAGACTGGCTTGCTTGTGGGAAAAAATATCTGAAGACTGTAAACAAGAAATTAATACTTTACACATACAGCATCTCCAATGCAAATGTTTAATGTTATTTATGCTTCACGTTGGGACACCTGTGTTTGGTAGATATCACCATCACAATTGATTTTGTATTGCAAGCTTAAACACTGTAATATCATGACAAAATTTTTAGAGAGGACTCAGAATACCTTCAGGTGAGCCATCTAGGGCTTATATGCCAGGTGTGCTGAGCCCTAGGTAATAGTCATGGTCAATAAAAACTGCAGTAGCTAACAACCTCTGAAAGTAAGACTCCAGATTATTTGAGCTAGGCATCCAAAAACCCAGGGACCCAAAATCAATGACAGTTTTCAGCAACTTGCCTGAGGTAATGGAGCAAAATCTTGGCAGAGCTAGGAGTATATCCCAGTCTCCTGCTGCTCAAATTGCTGCTGTAGCTACCGTGACATCTTCTCTCCTAACAAGAGTAAATGCTTAATGTGTCATGCCTCTCCCACAAATCCAGTGTCAGAGTGCTCTGTACACACAGGCAGAGGGCTCTCACCTCACCTGATCCTGGCACTTGACATTAATTTCCAGCAACAGCTTAAGCGTATTGGTACTTGGGGCCAGCCAAAGGGATGTGCCACATGCAGCTGTCCAGGGTCTCATGCTCATCATGGTTTCTCTGGGTCAGCATCCTTTCCAGACGGCGTCCATGGCCCTCTGGCTCACCTCCCAGGGCAAGATATACTGAAAAACTCAGTTCTCCAAGACCTTACGATCACAGTGTCCACATGAGTTACCTTCATGCTTCATGATGCCAACACACTTACTTTCCAGTCACTAATCAGTCTGTAATCAGTATTTTCATATACATGAGCTGCTGAAACTTCACAACCTTCAAAAATGGGCTTCCTCATCATATAACCACTCCACTCACCAAACTCTCTTTCCAGCTTAGTGGCTTACCAAAGTCTGCGCAGAGGTCTTCTGAGTCCATAGACACCCAAAGCGCCTTTTTGCAAGGTAAGCTAAAGTATAAATTTGCAGTACATCATCCTCGCTTTTCCACATTCTTAAAACTTAAAAATTGATGCATCGTGTCTTATACTTTCCCTTCTTTCAGAGAAGGATGAAATACTTCAGATTACTTTACAATTACCATGGGGTAAGAGTATGCATGCAAAAGTGTTTCCATGGAGCTGGTGAAGCACTGTAAATTCACAGCTTCACTTCCTCTGTAGAAACTTATTTGGGTGTCCACAGCTTATTTGCACAAGTTCTCAAAGAGACCTGAGGCTGGCACCAAGAGAATTAAACCTCCCTGCTTATTGTGGTGAATGGGAGTTGCATATGTTGGAGTCTCTGGGTCTCTTCTTGCCTGTGAATAGCTCCCATTAACATTTATGGGGGGTATGCATATTGAAGGAAACAACAGAATAAGCCCCCACTGAGAAGAGAGCAGACTCCAGCAGTTCTATTCTTATCACATTGTGTGCCTTAGTCCTCACTAATCTCAGCAAAGTATCTGCATGCAAGACTTCTGAAGTGATTTTTTTTTTCTTTTTATCTCCATGGAAATTGTATTTTTTTGAATAAGAAAGGTGACAAATAGCTTATGCTCTGGTAAATTCACATCCAAATTATCTCATTAAAATATCTATTCATCTCTCCAATATCAAAGTTGAGACTTTGGAGATTCATGCTTTGCTGGATTAGGTAGGAAATTCTCCTTTGTCTCTGTTCAGGCTACTTCAGGGTCTGTTTATTCCCTCATATATACCTGTGTTACCTTGTAAGCATTTTTACCTGTCAAATGAAGGTCTCTCGCTTTGTCATAGGGCCAACAGGCTTTCACAACATGAGCAGTTTCCTAAAACTTCTGCAGTGCTACCACCAACTGCACAGCTTCACCACAGGGAGGATAAGCACAGGCGAGGCAGTGACAGGATTTCAACTCTTGCCTGCTCTGAGCAAGATTAAAATGCCAGCAGCTAGTCCCAGTTAGCCCCTCTGACTATTATTATCACCAAGAGAGGTGAATCAGCGCTGTACAAATGCTACGGAATCTGAAGAAAATTGTTAGTGCCAGCAGAAGCACAGAGGCTTAACTGAAGTGCTGATAGAGAATACTTTGGACAGCAAGAACTGATGTGCTATAGAGAGAAAAAAAACCTTCAGAGCTTGCCTTTTATTCATCAAAAGCACACAAGAAAATTTTCATTTAGCTAAGACTTAAATAAAAGGTTTGATTTTTAAAAGGTTTATGTTACTCCCTAGTCTGCAAGCAAGTAATGCTTGTGTGACTACATCGATACCAATGTAAAGCCTTCAGTTCTCCTCTCTGCTTCGCACTCACAATGATGAAAAAAAGCCTGTATGAACTAGAGTAGAAATTTTCCCCCTTTAGGTCAGAAGTCCCATGTTCCTTTCACATAATACCAACTATCAAATGGAAAATCCGTTAGTGTCTCATCAGATTTAGCTGACATTTGAAGTCTCACAAACTTGGGAAATGTGTTAAGTACGGAAGATCAGTGTTTGCTAGAAAATAGTCAGCTTCCTAAGAGGTTACACCAGAAAGTCTCAGCACCACAGAGCAAGTAGTGAGTGCTGTAGGACAAAGGACAAGCTGGGACTTTGGACGCTATTCTTATATATTGTTCCCCCAGAATAAGAAACTGAAAATAAGGTCCAGGAGCTTACTGAAAGCAAGGGATGTCCTGCAGCCTGGCAGGACATTATCAGCTTCTCATTTATCTGACACATTGAAACTAGCCTTCAGAAGAAGGTGCAGGAGAGAATTCCCTCCTAAAAAACAGACATGTGGAGCTCATTTTGAGCAATGAATTACAACCCAAACACAAAGAGTTTAGTTAGATGACTTATTTAAAGGAGAGGATATCCAAGCACACAGGAATGTTTGTGATGATGCAGGTGTTACAAGGTATTTTGGAATAAATAAACTACAATCCTGCTATTGGGTCATTAAATCTTATTCATTCTTCAGAGATCCTTTCTTCCTACTAGTCACTGCTACGGAAATGAAAATGAAAAGCTCTTACAGCACAGCATTACCCTGCTCAGCAAAACAGGTGATGAAGCCTAAATCTATGACTGAACTAAAAAGAACTGAGTAAGCTTTGGAAGCAATGTTTGGTACAGTCTCCTCACTAGTAATATTTAGACTTTTATAGAATATTAAGTTTATCTCAAACAGTAGCACTTTACTGATATAGGTGAAAGCTCATAAGTGCTAGTTCCCTGATATGTTGTCCCCTCTAGAAGAGGAAAAACCAAAATGGAGCTTTATCCAGTTAACAGGGATGCTACGACCAGTTAAGGATGTAAATAACTTGATCAAGCAGCTTGCTCCAGCCTGTAATAAACAATGATATTCTGTCACCATACGTGTTCTCTGTTGTCCTAGTGCTTTGCTTGTTTCTCTTCTTATGAACGCTGTCGATGGTTCCTATAGTCACACAAAACAAATGAGTGCCCACACCAAAGGACAACAACATGCTTTGATGACAATAAGAAACCGACTCTTGTTTCTCTTCAAGATATATGCTTTTCTTCTGACAACACAACCCTGTTACCCATTTTTTCTTTATGAAGTACCCACAAGCATGGTAGGTTAGTGCATCTTCCAGTTTCTGGATTATGGAGTTTAGCATACAGAGCAGAGCAAAAATGACCTCAGTGTGACTGAGAAGAGAGTCAGGACTCTTGTTTTCAGCAACCAAGGCCTTAACCAGTAAGTGGTAAATAGAAGCTGCCACACAGGAGGACCTGTAATTAGACCCAAACCAGACTGGGAACAGTGGCAGTGATGGATGCCCTTGAAATGGATTGGTGATCAATAGACAGAAAGTCTAGTTCTTTTGCTTTAGAATTATTATTGGTAGTATATACTAGATTAATCCATCATTCTGTAAATTTTCAACTCTTTTAAAAGAAAAGCATTCTGGAAGTTCAATTTTTTTCTTATTTTTTTTTTTCTGAACTAACACATGCACTAAGCAGCAACTGAAAGGTAAAAAAAATCAAGTTCAGAATAAACTAGTTGTACTCAAACATTTGTAATTAAGCATGATAACCAATTACAGAAGTACCTGGAATAGCTCATGATTCACTCTCTCTCATCAGAGGTTTCCTAATCAATTTGAAACAACTAGGCACTGCTATAGAAAATAAGCAAGATCACAGCATTTGCTAATGAACCTCAAAAATGGATTTCACTGCATGAAAATGTTCATTGTCAGGAGAAAGCCTGTGTTCCCAGAATCTTTAGGGTCATTTTCATTTGCATCTGATTGGAGAAAAGTCCTCTTTGTTCTTTTCTTCCTTCTCACACTCTCTACAACTCTGCACGTATTTTTGGTTGTTTTTGTTTTTTTTTTTTCCTTTTTCTCTCCCTTCAGTCAGTTGGTGTTCTTGCATCAGTGTGATATACTAACTGCCAAAAATATGTCCAAGTAAGACTCTTATGCTAAAGCAGCTAGAACCCACTTCAATTATTACTTAACTTTTCTATGTTACACCGATTACCTTGAATATAAAATCGGAGATGTATGAGTTCTGGAAAATGACACGCAGTAGCAGAGCTCTGAAGCACACACCAGTGTAGTGTATTATGCCATGAATAATACCACTTAAACATTTGTAAAACGTAAAGCTTTACTGAGCTCTTCTCCTTCCCCTGGGACTCGAACTCTTGTTGAACAAGCTGCTTAAAGCTCACCACTCTGATAAAAACCTACTTCAACAAAAGAGTGACAGTGACTTTTTTTTTGCTTTATTATTATTAAATCACCATTTCAGGTTGCTAGTTATTTCTTCTTCTTGCAACAAAAATACCAGGTATACGTTCGACCTACTTGTCCCTAATCTAGCAATGTTCAGAGCAAGATGAGATCTGATGATAATGAACTTATCTTGAAAAGGGAATTGCAAACTATGTCCCAGACCCTGCAATCAATTATTCATGTGAGTAACTTTGAACTCAGCATGAGTACCCACAGGCATAAACTTTTTTACAGGGGGAACAGTTGGCAGGATCAAGACCCACCTCAGGAGGAAGACACACAGCACAACATATGAACCCTTTGTGACTATCTCTTTTTTTTTGTTGTTGTTTTTGTCCTTGTTATTGTTTGATTTCATTTGCTAGTGCATTTGCCACTTCCAGCTGGGAATGGAAGTGAAGAAGACAAAATAAGAAGACAAAAGCTGCTGTTATGCTCAGCTGGAAAAGAAAGTACTAGAAATGTCTCCAGGAAAAAATAAAATAAATAAAAAAAAGGCACAGAGATATCCAGACTAATTTTACACTCCCCAAGGGCACCATGACAGTTCAAAGAAACATTGTAAAACTTGTAATGGAAAGCAGAGGAAGAAAGGCATGTTACTGGTGCATTGAAATTGTCCTAACTTCCCTCAGCCTAATGTAGATAATCTTTCTTCTTGAAGACATTAACCATCCCTACGCAGATGATGCCACAGAGCCCTCTAGGTGATGAAAGTCCCAGGTCCACATGCCATCTAGCCCTCAGGCTTACCACAACAAGAGAAAGGATTTTTCTTATGGTCCTCCTCCCAGAGAAAAGGGGCTCAAACATGCCTGGGCAGAGTAGATGTCACCCCTAGAAAACCTAATTCCTCTAAAAGAAGCGTTACCTTGTCTTGCAGCTCAGCTACAAGAGTGGATGAGATGACTGGCAGTTGATAAGACAAAGCTTAACTGCATAAGAGCTACCTTTCTACACCTGCATCTCTTATTCCAAAACACACAAACTTGGAATTAAAGAGCAATTTACTGAGGAATTAATTTCTCACTTTCAGGTTAAAGCTGGTAAGACAGAGATAAAATGAGAAAATTCCACAGAAATGAAGACCTTGTAGGACAAAGTTATGAAACATATAAGGAAAAGCTAACATTAGGATTGCTGGTGTTCCTGAAGAGTAGAAAGTGGATGACATGTTAAGCTTGAAGCCCTTGAAGTAGACCTTGAGAGTAATGGCACCAAGAGGGAAGCAGGAAGAACACCTGTGAGCTTCTGCAAGATGATTGATGTAGGATCACTGTTAACTATGATAAAATTTACAATTAAGACTAATTTTAACTACTAACATACTTAAAAGTACATTTGTACAAGAATTGCTCAGGAAAGCTGAAACATGGCAAGCTAGAAAGGGAAGACATACTCCTGTACAGAATTGTTCCAGGAGTGCTGCAAAGCAAATATATACTATTCACAGCACCAGCCACAGCAAAATACAAAGCATGAAATGCTTCATGAAATGTCTAGCTACTCTGTGCAAGCTGTGTGATAGACATCAACAGTTTCCAAGATTCAGCTCTGACAAAAGCCTCTGTTAAATGAATTCAGTTCTTCATGCTGTTGTTGGGTAAATAAGCAAAAGAATTCCAACTGAGATTAAGGTACAGGATATCAGTATTTTCCATGGTGTGAGACTACGTCCAGAATACTGTCCCGTTCAGATGTCTACACTACAGGGGGGATGATAATAAATTGACAAAGGTTATGAGATGAGCTGCCTGGATGATTAAATGCACTGAAACACATGCCTTATGGTGACATTTCTTAGCCTAATGACAACGAGATGGAGGTATGATTTGATCACAGGCAGGGTAGCACTACCAGAGGAATATTTTTATAAATGTCTCTCCACTATCTCAGCTTAACAAACAAAAACATAAGAAAAGCCAAAGTCTGAAAGTCAGAACTAGACAAAATTCAAGCCAGCCATAAGGCAGAGATTTTGAACAGTGAGGATAATTAACTGCCAGTGTATTAGAAGTATTATAGGGTAGAATCTCCATCACTGCAAGTATTTCAATAAGGATGGGATGTCTTCAGCTGTTGTGTTTTTTTTTGGGGGTGGTTTTTTTGGGGTTTTTCTGAGGTGTGAGGGGTATGAAAGCTTAAGCGATAATTAAGTCAATTAGGAAAGTCCTGAGGCCTGCACAATTAATGAGGTCAGAGGAAATGGCTCACTAAAGTGTTTTTTCTGGCTGTGCCTTTTGCATCCTGAATGCAACAAAAAAACCTTCTGCAAACTTTCGCAGTGTATAGCTGAATGCCATCTTAATGGATGGGTTTGTCTTCCTTTCATACACTGTTTTCCTCTCATCTGTGGAGCATTTCCCTAAAGACTGCTAGTGGTTAGGCTTTATATGGTGCTCACTGGCACAACCTCACCATCTCCCATTTATGAGAGCAACACAAAATATGAAGAAAACTAATTCTTCCCACCAACATGTAGAAGCCATGCATAGAAAAGTACTTACAACCACTTTTTTTCTCATTTTAGCTCTTATGCTTGATAAGTAAACAAGAACGCTCCAAATGACTCTGTATCTTTGAGGCTGCAGTGATAATGAGTGGCTTTGAGATTACAAATGGTTGCTTGGACAGGGAGAAATTAACAGCTTGAATATTTAGAGCATATTAGTCAAATAAAACCATAGCCAGTCCTGGTAAGCAACCAGGTAGACACGAGGAGACTTAATCCATTCCACTACCAAAATGAAAATCTTTTCTGTTTGGGGGCTTATTGAGGCTCCCAACCAAGATTACCTTCTAACATATCATGTTAGCTGATATTGCAAATGATGCAACAGCGAAGACAATTTCAAGATCAGACTGCGAGAACAATAATCTGAACATCTCTTACTTAGGAGATGAGTTTCCCAGGCAGCCATGGAAGCTAAGCTCCTCCTTATGGTAACAGCCTTTGTGACTTTCAGAACTGATCAACAGGAGACCGTTGAACTCATTTTGCTGAACCCTGACAGCTGCAGTATTCCAAGATATGGCAAATGCTTATGTGACAGAATTATGTCATATTCTCCAGTAACAGAACAAAATCTTCATAAAGGCTAATAAAAAATTGGCATCTGTACTTGAAAAGCTTAAATTTATACCAAGATCGTGCCAAAACACTGCAAACTAAAAATCCTGAAACAAATGAAGTCGTAGATTAGAGAACGTGTTAGAAAATGAATACACTGCTTTATTTTGCCTTAACTACAAATTATAGAGGACACAGAGAAGCAGATAGATAAATTTGTAGTACTTAGACTAATACAAAATCCTATGGTTAGCTTTGATTAATTCCTTCCTGTTTTTTCATACAAAAAAGCCTGGAAAGAACACCTGGGAGCCTGACAGCATTTCACAGAAACAGATCTAACTGTGAGAAAAACGCTAAGTCTCCAAGCAGCAATGGATTTCCAGTTGAGTTTTATTTAAACTCTAACTAAATAACCCACAGGCTGTCCAATAATCTTAATGAGGCCAAAAGAGCAGTATCTCACCTCTGACCGAGCAAGAGGTAACAATATATGTTACCCAGGCTAAGGAAAAGATCCTGCCGACTCTGCATTTTGGAAGCCTATTTCATTGATAAATTATGACACGATCATTCTTGCCAGAGCCTTAGTTGTCAGATGGAAGAAGTTATGACTCAAATTATTCACGTAAATCAGGTCAGATTCATTACATGCCAGCTTTGGACAGACTACCCCAGGCCACTCATTTGATACAAGAACAGTTTCACAGCACTCACGAGAGCCTTTGGGAGCCTTTTTGCTAGATTTTCTCCTTAGATATGGCTGGGATGTTCCCATAATTTCTTAATAGTGTACAGTTTGGTGGCCACTGTTGATTAGAGTGGATTAAGCTGCTTTACACCCACTCCTCCTGCCTCTGTGCTCACTTGCCTCGTTACGAAGGCAGGACTGCTTCACCCCCACTGTTGCTGAGTCAGCACTGGTACCCATAAAATGGGCAGCTGTGGGACTTTGGGAGTGTAGTATAGAGTTAAAGTTGACCATATAAAATGACAGCAGCAACAGACTGCTTATTTGTACCTGGCATAGACTCAGTTCTTGAGCTCAGAAGGTCCAGTGTCCAAATTACTGAATGGTTTGAGTTCTTGCCTGGGTACTGGATTGAAAAGAACAAGCCTTTGGTGGGATTTCCAATAGCTATTCTGACTGCCAGGTGAATGTATATATCCAGAAATTGCAGTTTCTGGAAATTTAAAACAAATGTCTCAGTTATCATGCCAATCACAGATAATGGAGCTCTATTTCCATAAAAATTCATAAAATCTTACTTCAGTGAAACTGTTGCCCAGACAGATGACATGTTTAAGCAACTCCATTACTATGGTCCACAAACCAAGACACCCTTTCCAATGGTAGTGTGGTATTGTTATCAAATCTGTTTTCCAGTCTGTGATTTTGTTGTTTTGTGGATACTAATCTCTCTAGGACCTTGTACTTATCATGACTTTTGAAATCATTGGCCAAATTCAGACAAGCTTGACAAAAGGACAAGGTCTGAGTGGTTGCACCCAGAGAGTATTGGCCAATGGCTCGATGTCTAGATGGGAAAATGTGACAAGTGGTGTCCCTCAAGAGTCCATACTGGGACTGGTGTTGTTTAACATCCTCATCAATGACACAGACAGTGGCATCGAGTGCACCCTCAGCAAGTGTGCTGACGATACTGAGCTGGGTGGTGCAGTTGATGTGCCAGAGGGACAGGAGGCCATCCAGAGGGACCTGGACAGGCTGGAGAGGTGGCTCAGGTGAACCTCATGAGGTTCAACAAGGTCAAGTGCACCTGGGCCATGGCAGCCAGCGTTACCAATACAGGCTG
>NW_008595070.1:490-722 GCF_000691845.1 Merops nubicus | reverse complement strand
TGGGTGGGAACTGCTCAAAGACCCGTTACCATGGTAATGACAAAATCATGAGCCTGTCAGCTAATACATGAAGTAAAACTGTTTAAACTATTGATCCTAAAACCAATATTGAAACGTAATGATGGTTTTTATTCACTGAAAGGAAGAATTTGATGGTTGGTTTGTTTGTGAAGGGGGAAAGTAAAAGGCAAAATTGAAAGAACGTGGAATGGAGGGCAGAGGAAGCAGCACA
>NW_008595070.1:0-345 GCF_000691845.1 Merops nubicus | reverse complement strand
AGGCTGTTGGAGCCTGTGCTTCATGGCACGTTCCATGTCTGATACGCTTCCCAAATTGTCGGTGTGCTGGTGGTTACTGCACGTGGTCTCCTCCCACTCCACTGAGTGAATTCACTGCAGGTTTTTCCACCCGCCCCGTGGTTTTCAGGTGTGCAACAACAAGGGACATTGCCACTGCCACCCTGGCTGGCAGCCCCCCGACTGCCTGCAGAAGGGATCCCCCCCGGGCACTCGGGCGATGGACCGTGGTTAGTACCTGCAGCGGAGGTGGGGACGGGCGCCGGGTGGGGGTCCCATGGGTGGGACCCTGCTGGGTGGCAGCGCCATGCCCCTGCCCGTGGGACT
>NW_008595069.1:0-1394 GCF_000691845.1 Merops nubicus | reverse complement strand
CAGCCCGGGGAGGGGGCAGCTCCTCAGGGCCAGCAGACGAGCACCACGGCACTGGGATAAATGGGGGATCGGAGGCACCCCGCATGGGCTGCCAGGAACCGGCAAAAGGGGAAAGGAAGAGGGCGAGGGAAGAGCCCATCAGGAAGGTAGGATGGGAGAGAACTCTGCTGCCCAAAGGTGCCCTAAAGCTGAGATGCCCAGCAGAGCTGTGAACCTGTCACTATCACCTGCAAAAGCATCAGGGGATGTTGGGGACGCGCAGCAGCACAGGGTGGAAGGGAGGCGATGGTGTCCTGGGTGTGTAGCCCTCACAGCTCGTACCAAGGCCCTTCTCTCTGCTCTCCATGGGAGGAAGCTGTGCAGCTTTGAGCAGAAGTGGCTAAAACCACCCCAGCAGCCATCTCTGCTCTGTGGAGGGCTCAGACGATCAGCCACACCAGTGCAGAAGAGCCCAGCCCAGAGGGCCCACTGCAGGGACCTCGACATGGAGTCAAGGAAGTGGCACGTCCCACCTCCTTCCCCATGGACACCCGGCGTCTCCTGGGGGTCAGCCATGAACCACCGGCCCGTGTGCCTCTCCAGGGAGCTGCACTGGGACAGGCTGGCCACACTTCTCACATGTGCCCCAGCTGCCCCGCATCTCTCAGATCACAAGCAGCAATATGGGGTGGGCTGCTCCCCTGTCCCTCCCCTGTCCCTCAAGGACACATCCCAGAAGGTCCTGGAAGGAGCAGGATCCTGCTCAACATCAGCACACTGAGCTGTGTCCTGCTCTTGCAGCAGGAGCCTCCTCTTTCCTCCCCACTCTCCCCTGGCTCCCAGTCACGTCCAGTCTCTCCCTTCACACTGTCCTTCTCCTGCTCCCATCTCTCCTTCCTCTTGGGGCTGTCGGAGCAGAGGTGCCTCTGGATGTCTGGAGAAGAGGGGGCTCACAGAGGGATGAGGTGGGGGAGACACACAGCAAGGAACTGAGGGCTGCTCCTGCCTCTGGTGCAGGGAGTCCTGGCCCACAGCTCTGCTCTCTTGCTGCCAGGTCCGTGATTTTGGGGGGGCCCCCGGCGGCCCCCCAGCCTCGGGATGCTTGTTTGCAAGCTGCCACTGTACCACATCATTACGAGGTGTTTGGGATATCAACAAATTAGCAGGCGTCTGGGAAGAGAAGGATGCAGCACCATTCGTAAATGTCAGCTCGCTGCCTCCTCATTTTGCAGATCATTAAACCCAATATTCCTAACCTGTATTAGTGCAACGGGGACAGGCCCCCTCCACAGCGACAAGCCGCCGGGAGAGCAGCAGTGAGAACATTGCTATGGAGACCCCACAGCGCCTTGTCCCAGTGCCCCCGGACCCCCGAGAGCCCCGGGCTGAGCTGGCACGTCCCCAGCTGGGCCGGG
>NW_008595068.1:0-16896 GCF_000691845.1 Merops nubicus | reverse complement strand
GGCCGCGGGCCTGCGACCCTCCGCAGCAAGCCGGGCTTGGAGGCGAGGCAGCCTCCTCTGTGCCCCTCTGAAGGGTCCCGACTGGCTAAAGGGACTGGGAACTTGTCCCAGGGCTTTCCCAGTCGAGCTTTGCCCACTGAAAGGAATGGGGCCGTGGGGAGGGAAGCTGCGGCTGTGCACCCCAGTGCGGGGGTGGCTGCCGGGCAGCCCCACTCCCCCAGTAAACCCTGACACGGTATCCAGCTCTGGCCTCAGAAGACGCACACGGCTTCACGTCCTCTTACAAGGGGCTGCACATATCCTTAAGAAACCCTGAGCTGTAGCTTCTCCTTTGCCGTGTTTAAAGATTCTGTCCTCATCTGACATCTCTCCACTAGCCAAATCTGGCTGATGTCTCGTTTAAGTGGTTTACATAATAAGTGCCTGGTTGCACCATGGTCCTTGCTCTCCTGACAGGAATGCTTTTGAGAGTCAATTTCACAGGAAAGCTGAAATAAGTAAAGATGGGAGATGGGAATCTAGAAGTAAAACTGATCCAGAACATTCATTCCAAGCCCCCAGGCCAGTAGTACAGGTAAAATGTATCACCATGCAAGCAATGCTTCAAGGACACCCTTCAAGTGTGAGAGAATTCCTTCAGAGCTCCCTGACATACAGTTACACATCCTGCATAGCTCCAACTCCATTTCTAGCAAAAATGAGAATTGGCTTCATTACAGGTGCTCTAATATTTTGGGACAGGAGAACTGACAGGCAGTCACAGAAACATAGCCTGTCCCATGGTACAGCAGCCAGGAGCACACATGGCTACTGCATTTTCCTGCAGTCTCTTCCCCAGGACTCATGATCATGCCATTTCAGATTGGTTTCGCTGAGATTTTATTGGGGAAGAAGCTGCAAGGTGCACTTCATGCTTTATAAATTCTATGTCCCAGCAAAAGGTGGATTTTTAGACAGAATCCAGGCGACAATTTAGAGTCAGTCTGTGAAGAGTCATTAAACAGAGCTTGTCTGCATGAAACACCCTGGAGTGCAGGGGTAAAAAGGTGTGCAGTTACTGAGCAATGTTGTTAAACAGCATGAACAGAAAGGACAGAGTATGAATGATGGAGAGAATTAAACTGCATTAGAGCTCCAAGGTAAATCCCTTTTGTGATTTCTATTGTATTTTAGGGTGTTGACCTGAAATTGTTCTGAGTGTGAATGTGTTTTTGGTCCTGGGCTGTGGAAGCCATGAGAGCTGCTCTTTGGAGGTGGCTGCCTGTTTGGAGCTGATGATACGTGGAAGCCTAAGGGCTCTGTATCATGTGCCTGGAGGGAAGGAAGAACATGAAACTCCATTATACCAGAGTTGTGCTATGGAAAAAAATGTGTTAGGAGAGAGAGGTAGAGGGTGTTGCTTAAGCCAAGGGAGCCAGAGCACTTCCTACACTTGTTCTGTCTTCTATTTCTCCAGTGCTGGAGCAGCTCTGAGAGTAGGAGGGAGAGCATGAGTGCTAGTAGAAAACCGTGCTGGTAAATAATGATGTGTACACTCCACCCAGCCCAGCTCTGGCCAGTGGGTCGGCAGCAGCATCAGAAGTGTTTTCACACCTGTGGTCCTGCGAGTGGACGTACTCCCTTAGTATGATGGCAGGAGGAAAATGCTTATGGAGGCATAACCCACTTTTAAGTGTGTCACAAGTCTCCCCCAGCATTTGTTCTAAAGGATATAAATGTACTGGTGCTACCAACGAGAGGAGTTACATCTTTAGCAGCTAATGCTTTTAGTGCTGCAAGTCCTGGATTCATCCCTGTGGGATGGCAGCTGTTACATAAACAAGACCTGTACAATATTAAAACTTGCCCTGATTCAAGATCTGGTATTTGCCGTAATCAGCTGTGACTGCAGCCAGAAAAGAATGGCCAGACGAAAGAGCCAGCGGCAGCTACAAAGCCAAGGCCTGCAGACCATGTGGGCAAGGAACCAACACCTCACAATCAGTTCTCTTGATGGTGTTCAGAATCTGCTCCCCCAAACAAACATCAGCAACAGATTTAGAGCAATGCTTGAAAAAAAATGAATGTTTGAAACTATTATCGGTCATTTGAGCTGATAATAGAACATCTCTAGGTTGCCCAGGAAAACCAAGGCTCAGTCTGTGGGAGTGATGGTCTTTATTTATCCATCTCTCTCATCACATCTTTCTCCATAGGACTGGAAGACCAGCTCCTGCCTCCTGAGGAATACAGAGCACGAGCACATGCAGCCCAGGTGACTTAACAGACATTTGAGCTTGAGGAGCATTGCAGTGCTAGGTCACCTTTGCAGCACTGAAATTAAGACCAGAATCTCAGCCACACAAAACCCTGTTACATACATGACTGTGAAGCAGAGAGTGACTTGTATGCCAATGGGATCCAAATGCCTGGCAAGCCCAGAAGATGCTGGCTGCCCAGGTCAGGTGGAGAAGCAATGGGTTGATGCAGTTGCCATTTTACTACTGGCAAAAAAAAAAAAAAAAAAATTGCAATGAGGTGTTAGGACAAAACTTTTCTCTTTGCCCTGAAGGAAAAGCTGTCCCCCAAAGAAGCAGCAAGATGGGATTAGACTGATGTCCATGGAATACCAGGAGATGCCTTGGACTAACAGAAGCAGAGAGCTGCCATGTCAGGCTTACCAACTGCCCAACACCTCCTTCCAAACCTGCAGGATTTGTGAAGCTGGCTGGGGAACACAACATGTTTCAGTCAGAGTGGATGGTGCTTCAGGCAGCATCTTCCTTTTACACGAATCCAGACACGGCAGTGAGAGCTGTTCTTCTCTCTCTCACAAACCTCCTTTCCTAGGTACCTCATACACAGAGGACATCTTCTTACCCTTCCCCACTGGGATACTTGGCCCTGGTTGCTGAAGCTTGTATTTTCATCATGAGTTTCCTGTGTTCAGCCTCTCCTGATGAGGATGCTGACGGTTGTTATGCTTGCTGGTGCTTTTTTACACTCTCACTGATCAGAGCTCTCAGCCATGAAGTGAGGAGCTCCAAAATTAATTGGACAGCTCAAGGAAAAGTCCCATGACCTCAAATTTAGCCTGCAGCACTGCAAACCATAACAAGTCCACAAATAGGGTGGTCTGGAGAGACCACATTGATGGTTTTGTTCCTGATTCTCTATCCCTGTGCAGTGCCCAATCTTTTATTGTCCATCTTTTCCAGGTCTCTCTCCCACACACAGCCTGTTAGTTCAGGACGTTGTGCACTCAGAGCAGACTGAAAGATTTTCCATTGCACTGCAGCTACTGCAAATCAGTCTCCTGGAAAGCAGCAAGCTTTAGCCTCAGCTGGGCCATATTCTCTTTCCTAGGAGCTGCCAGCCCATGTGGGCAGCTTGGCACATTGAAACAAGCCTCAGCTAGGTACAGGTTGCCTACAGCTGAAGAGTGGAAAGACATCGCTATTCATTTTCCTTTGTGTCTCATATCCATTAGGAAGAAGGAAATATTTGTGTCAAAAGCATGGAGAAGATCAACAAGAAGATCACTGAGAATGGTCATTCTTAGTCCATCATCTTTAGGTCTAGAGTAAACAACCCATCGAGGAGAGAGGGAGGAGGGCAGGAGCCAATGTGGTATCTGTAGCAGGGCCATCAGACTGCTGTGACTTGCTCAACCGTTCTCCTCTTCAATCTCACTAGCACACAAACTATTCTGGGACATCAGCAGGCTGGGTTTGTCACATGAAAACCACAGTCCAGTTTTCTGCAAAGACATTAATCATCACCAATAGCACTGTTGCATAACAGGTCAGTTCTTGTTACAGCAAAAAATGCTTTTATACGCATAGTGGCATAGGGCTGCCTTTAACTTAAGAGAAGTTATAGTATCTAACGGATTTGGTCATGGCTTGCAACTGAAGAACAAGAAGAGTCACAAATATTCCCTGCAGATATTTCATGCTGCTAGTGCCTGAGTCTTCCTAAAAATCCCACTGCTGTGCACAGGGTCTGGGGAGGCTTATGACTGCTGTCCTCCAAGCTGTTTGCAGCAACACCTAGTTAGACATGCCTGTCCATGCCATGCTGGGCATCTCCCTGCCTGCTGGATCACAGATGCTTGTCCACAAGACCACACACCACCTCCATACATGCTTTGTGCCTTGCTGGCCCCATCCAAACCCATGGCACAGAGCTAATAACATTCTCATATGTACCCAGTGCCAAAAACCCCCATCCTAGCCATAGCTGCACAAAAAGGGATTAGCAGGATCAGATCATGAAAGCCTCAGTGCCATGAGCCAAGTATTTTCCATGTTGTTGCTCTGCTTTTCAGGGCATGTGGGGCACAGGACCTTTTGGGATGCTCAAGACCTGAGCAACACCTCAGGGACACCTTGCTTTGCAGCATGGATCCTCTCTGAGCTCCCACCTTTTCGCTTCTGCAGACTCATTGTGCTTGCAGCTCTGCAGATGACTCATTCAGATATTCAAGTCCTTGTGCTTTATGTGGCTTCAGTGCTGAACAATC
Source organism: Merops nubicus (assembly GCF_000691845.1). Lineage (NCBI taxonomy): Eukaryota > Metazoa > Chordata > Aves > Coraciiformes > Meropidae > Merops > Merops nubicus. Next base: position 12,392 of record NW_008595068.1, on the reverse strand, counting down.
TGTGTTGCAGATCAGAAACTGGGGAGAGTGGAGGCCAGCTCACGTGGCGCAGCAGGGAGCCACGCTCTCCCCAACCTTCCCCCAGAAAAATACAGAAGAGGGATATGATGTGTCTGGACCTAGAAAAAAGGTGAACCTTTCCCTTTCCTCCTGACCTGTTTTTAGGCAGAAGCTGTTCATTAACATCTTAATACACCTGTAGCTTCAGCTTTCCTGGAAACAAACTGCACTTGCTTGATGTTTGTGCAAAACTGTTAGCAGTGTGGGCGTTCACACTGTGACTGTGTTTCAGAGTGTAAGGCTCCCAGGCTAATCCAGGCAGAGATACTGCTCCAGACTACAGCAGTACCACCCATCACCTTCCCTTCAGTTCATGTGGGAGGGTGAACCTTCCTAGCCAAGCTAATGGTGTTTTACTCTTGCTCTCCAAAGCTTCTACAAATAGGCAAGCTTTTGTGACAAATGCTTTTCAGTGTTATTGTATATTTTTTTAGGTTTTGCTCATCCTGCCCTATTTCTGCAGCATTTATGCTTGCCAGAGTGGAAGTAAAAGGGCAATACTGCACTGTATTACAAAGATTAAGCTTGGTTTGTAATTCATCATTCAGGTTGGGAGGAGAGAACATGGAAAAAGTGCACCATCTGATTTCATATGTTACTCTGGGCTTTGAGACAGAGTGATACAAAAAACACCCTCCCAACACAATTGGCAGCAACTAATTCAAAACTGGTTTGTTTTTTTTTCTTAAAGGGAAAAGCCAGGAGCTCACAAAGCTGTTGCAATTTTGAAAATGTAATCCAGCACAGAAAAACAGTTCAAGGCAGTTCATCTCTCGACTGATTGTTCAATCTTTCTTCTATAAACCTGATGATTCATAGGACAAGGTTAATTCAAGGGCAAAGCACTGCCCAGAGACCAGAAGCCAGTGCAGACCCACGCATAGGAGCAAGTTGTGTGGCTCCTACAGCTTGCACCACACCCATGGTTAATATGTAAATGACAGAAATCTGTAACATGGGTCAAACCAAAGCCTGCTTGCTCGCATGGGTGGAGCAGACTAGAGCCTTGGCTCTGTTGTGTGGCTGGTTATTTGGTGAAGTTAGTGGAAAGACCAAACAAGGCTATGTTAAAAAATCTGGAGATGTGTCTGGATGAGTATTAACATGCTGGGATGTTAATACTAGCCATACCACTCTGACCTGGAGAGTTACCTCCTTTCAGCTATTGCCCATAGTCTGCAGATGAGTTTAGTGGCTTTGGTTAGTCATAGACGGAGAGTGTGAGGAGAAACTCCTCTAACCTTTCTCCAAGAGCATTCCAGGATTGTCCCCAGGCCAGAACATAAGGAGAGGACAACAGCCACATCAGACTGGTGTGCTCAGTTCAGGCTGCTTTTCTGGAACTGTTTTTGAACTGGCCAAGCAGCCATGGATGGAGCCACTGGGGCAGGGGAACTGGTTTAAACCATACAAAACCTGGAGGTGGTGGCCAGGACATGATGCAGCGTGACCTTCCCATTGGCTCCCAGGGACACGGGCACAGCCCACTGCCAGGTCAGAGGCACACTCCATCCACTCCTATTCTGCCTCTGCAAAAGCAGAGCTTTGGGCTTACCGAGGTGAAGGTGCCACTCATTCCAGGTGTATGGAAACAGCAGCAAGGTCACTTGGCTGGCCTGTGTTGGGATGTGGTTTTCTTACAGCTGACTGCTTATGTGGCTGTCCAGGGCCCGCTTGACAGGCACCATCAGGACATACCACGGAAAAATGGTGTGTGGAGGCAGCTGTGACAGCCTCATGTAAGTGTGCAAAGTGCTCCCTCCTGCTGCTCTCCCTGCCAGCACCTACAACACTGCAGCTTCTCTGGGCAGATCCTGGTTCATAAGGTACACACCAAGCACAGACAAGCACCACCTCTGATCTCCTGGCAAATGATGAGCTTGCCAGTAGCAGTGTCCTCCTTCCCATTACCGCAAAACCTCCCTAGTTCCTATGTCTATTGTGAAGTGAGCCTGTTGGCATCCATCCAAGACCTCGGTGATGGTGCATAGCAGTGACGCCCCACACCTTCCTCTGCTGCTCTTTGCTCCCCCAGGACATTGTTCATAGGTGCCATTAGCTCTCTCATCACCTGCTCTCATCCTCTCTGGAGAAGCTTGTTGATGACAGCTTAGCTGGTCATTACATACCTCACGTCTGTGCTCCTGGGAAGACGATGTTTCCCTGGTGCCTGGTAATGGGTCCATCAGGAAGTCAAGGCTGCAGGGACTGCCACTACCACTGGAGTCAAGGTCTCTGTTTCCCCCTGTGTTCTCAAGCCCTTGGCCTTTTCCACAGTACATCCATCCTCTGCTCTCCAGCCTAGCACATGCTGCTGGGGAACCACCAGCCTGCATTTGCCCCCGTGCTCCCAGGCACATCCCTCCAAGGTACACGTGAAGGACGAGCCAGTCTCAGTAAGCACACAGCAAGCAGCCTGTGGGAAGAGGAACTTCCTGTCCCATTGGAAACACCACAAGCAACATGAAGGAAAAGGGCTTCAAAAAAAGAAGCAAAATAATTAAAAATGCTAGGAGCCCTCGGCGGTGCCTGGAATCCCACATGGTGGAGAAAAGGCCACCCGGGATGCCAATTTTGGAGCTCACTGGTGTAATGAGCCAGTTTAGAAGCAAATGAGGACTACCAAGGTCAGGGAGCACTGGGCCTCTGGGACTGTCACTGTGCAGCAGAAAACTGAGAAAAAGTGGAAGCTGTAAGTCAAACACAGCTCTGTCCTTGCCACTGCAGCTGGTGTTGGGGCTCTCCCAGGTCCTGGGGTGGCCGGGCCCCAGGGGCCAATCCTGCTGCACACAGGCGGGGAGAGCAAGGAGCTGTTTTTTCAAGACTCCTGCATAGAGTCACAGGGGAAGGCAGCAGCTCTGTGTCCTCAGTACTCAATGGCAGCACTGAGTTATTACCAGGGCTTGGAGAGACTTGTTCTGCTCTGTTGTTGGGAAGAAAGCAGCAGCGACAAGAGAAAGAACAGGCCTGGTTTCCTGGGGGCTCCTGAGACAATCCCTCTGAGTGCATCTCATTTTGCTGAGCTAATTACTTTTGCTTCCTCAGGAAGTTCTGCCTGAGCACCAGCAGCCACACTGCAATGCCACCACAACACCCTGGCACCCTTGTCCCCGGAAGCCCCACGCTCCCCTCTGTGCATTACTGCCCCCCACCCCAGGGCTCTGTGATGGGACTGGCACAGTGAAAGGGGGGTGACCAAATGTGTCCTGGGAGACTCTTGGCCCCCACATGATGGACTAGAGCCACAGTGCAGGGAGGATGGGTCTCAGTCTGGGTGGCCACAGCACTTGCTCGTATCTCTGTTTGCATCCGCCAGTGGGACCATTGGGACTGCTGTTGTAGGACACCAAAAATTTTGGGACAAAGCCTAGGCAACAGCTGGGGTTAGCCAAGGTGAAGTTTGCAGTGAAGATGTACCCCAAAAGGAAATGCTGCTCAGTCTGAAGCCTTAAGGCTGTTTGTTAAGGGTACAGAAATCCCCAAACAGGAAAGCCTCTATCTGGAGCAGGTTTGCTTTGCCAAACAGAGCCGTGTCACGTGCCTGTCCCATGCTCTGCAGATTGCAGGGCAGGGGTGGGGGCTTGTCCCCCAGCTGTTTCTGAGCTGCTAACAGGAAAAGCCCTGTCTGTAATCATGGCTTAGCCGGGTCAACTGGAAACAAAGCCCTCCGACTGCTGCGTGCTGCTCTCCATCACAACGTGGGAGGACAGGAACCTTCCAGCTGCAAATGCAGAAATGAGGCTGTTGCTCAAAGAGAGGGAAGCAGCTCTAGGTTCTGCAGCCTGGTTAACACAAATGGCAGTCCCACAATGCTTAGAATAATTAAACCCAGCCTACTACTGATAAAGAAAGAGTGGTCCAACCTCCAGACCCACCATGCCCTCTCACCAGGACTGGGAGTGAAGCACGTGGGAGCTGAGGGATGTAAATACTGGAAGCATCAAGACCAACTTCTCTAGCACGAGGTTATGGGATGGGAGCAGGGTGACAGTGCTCAGTTCCTGGGGTGGTCATCAGCTTGTTCTGTGACCACAGCTGTATCATTTCAACTCATGGCGCAGTTCCTCCTTCTCAAAAAATGCATGACTGCTGGAAACCATGTGACAGAGGCAAAGGAGAGTCTCTGTAAGATATGCAAAGCAAGGTCTCAAACCACTGCTGTGCAAAAGATCCTCCCCATCATTGAGCAGCATCTGGCTTCCTCTTAAAGACAGAAGATTGAACCAATTTGAACTGATAGAAAATATCCTGTGTTCAGACCGAGCCTCTTGTCAGGATGAGCCACATGTAGCATCAATCACCAGCTGTTCCTGCTTTGAAAATACAACAGCTCTTTATGTGGGTGGGGAAAGTGAGCTAGAGCATTGCACAGCCTTTGTGAATCCTATTGCTCCCTCCTCTGTCTTTAAAAAAGCCAGTTCCTGCTCTCTGCAGTGTACTTACTGTGGCTACAGTCTGATATGAATTAAGTCCAGCTTTCAGTGTTGGTTTGTCATTTTTCTATTTCCTCAGTGTGCTTGTGGTGGTTTGCACAGAGGAATGCACAGAGATGGTTTAAAACACATTTTACTGCAGGCATTTATCAGAAAACACTCTGATGTCCTGTGGCTGCAGGCAGAGATACAATTTAGCTCAAGTTTCTAGCTGAACACCTGTGTCGCCTATAGGTAAGAGTAGGTGTGGGCGATGTCTCTGTGCAGGGATGGATGATCTCTCTGCCATCCAGCTGGGGAGGGGGAGAGCTGAGCCCTGCCTGGGCATTTAGACCTGTGCGCTCTGGACCCTCTTCTTGCATCAGCACTGAGTTACTACAGTCGTGGTGCCTTTGGGCTTACCTTTGCCCTATTTTGCACTTCATGTCATTGCAGACACCCCTTTAAAGTCCAGGCCAGGTCTTTAGATGTTCCTCTACCTAGGAGGCTGTTTGTGTATCTGCACTGCAGGGATCAGAGCTGTGGGTTTATCTCTAAGGGCCAAAGATCAAAGGTGAGTATTACGACCCTGCGGAGTGTTTATTCCCGTATACAGTATTGGCACTGCAGCCACGCCTGGAGTCCCTCTTTGGAAGCAGTGGCCCTGGGATGGGGACAGACAGCCCCAGAGGCACCCCAGCCCCCCTCTGACAGCGTGCATCAAGTCTGGCTGGGTTGGGAGCTGAGTGCTGAGAAGGTGGGATTCCTGCCCCATGGAGCTAATAATTTCATTTTTTCTGAGGTGACTGCACCAAGCAAGAAACAAGTTTGATAACTTACAAGGTGACAGGTATCAAACCTTGTGATTGGTGATGTCACTAGTGATTCAGACTGTGTTTCATTGCAAAAGGATGAAAAGAAGTAGAAATAACACAGCTGTTTAGGGCACCCAGGACATGAAGGAGAGTGCTGCAGACAAGTGGAGACTGGGAAGCTGCTCTCAGGGACAAGGTATCTCAACTGCCTGTGTCTAATACTCCCACTGATGTGACAGAAAAGTGGTGGGAGCACTGCAGTGAATTCCTCAGCATGTAGACCCTCAGGTGTAGACCCTCATCAGAGGCACATTGCATTTTAACATTATTAGTTGCTTTGACTTGGAAGAAACAGAAAAACAAACCTCTAATCCTATTGTCTTCCCTTTTTTTTTTCTGGTCTTCAGTACATTATCTTTCTTTTGGTATCTACTACAAGTGGAATAGGCACATCTATATGACCAGGAAAAAGGTTGTTAATCAGCTACTTCATTCTACTTTTATGCAACCATGTGCATATTACGGTTTGAAATATATCCCTGACAAATTAAAAGAAGTGTTGGAATGAGTCCATGGGAAATATAAATTCAGTAACCAGATCTGTAGTGTACAACATCTGTCGAGATAACGTGACCTCTCACTGGCTTTGGTGGGATGGAAGGGAGCTGCTGAGTTACCCTGGAAAGTTCCGCTTCTCTATCTTTATTAATTAGTTCTGGAGGCAGCCCAAACACAAAGCTTTTCTAAAACAAAACTCTGGGTGTGTGAGCAACTGAATGGATCCTTGAAATGATGCAGCTACTGAGTATCACTCCCAGCCATCTCTGGAGATGTGAAGCCCCTTGAACTGAGAGCTCTGATACACGCCTTCCTGTGGAGCTCCAGGTTCGCAGGGAAGGAAGGGTTAAAGGAAATGTGCCCTCTTCTCTGAACAGGGCCCTTGCAGGAGAGGCCACGATCAGAGCACAGATAGCTGTGCCTTGATCAACGCTCCCCCTCACTTCTGGCAGAGCAGGCGGTGAGAAGCAGGACTGCCTCCTTCCTGACAGGATGCATCTGGTGCTGGCGGCAGGGAGAAGGACAACTCCTCCTCCAGCATCTCCTCCAGGCAGGGCTGGGACTGCTGCGGGAGGGGATGCTGCCAGATCCCTTTTCCTCTCCTGGACAAGGTGAAGGATGAGGGATAATCCTGCCCTCTGCCCTCGCACAGGACAGGGGAGCAGCTTCATCTCAGAGCAATGCAGCAGGAACAGAGCAACAATTCCTGTTGGTGGCTGCTCAGTGTCGGTGGCCACCGAGGGGGAGGGAGTGGAGGGTTGGGCTGGAGCCAGCTAGGGAGCTCTCGAAATGAGGCCATGGGTCAGAGAGTGGCCAGCCAGCCAACCTTCTGTTGAGTGTTTTCCCTGGATGCTTAGAGCCAGGGAATTCCCTCCTTGCCCCTGGCAGCCCTGACTTGGCACTGTGAGTTCTCTTTTTGTGATGCAAGTGACATCAGGTCCTGTCTGTGTAACCCCCTGCAGCACAGCATTTCCTTGTCTGTCCCCACCGTCCCAAAGCTGTGGTTACGCAGCTCCACATCTTGCTCAGCCTTTGTCTTTCCAGAGGAGACATCTTTTCCTCTCTGGCTTGGGCCACAGATCCCTTCCTAGCAGACACTGTTTATTACTAAAGTGTGAGCCTCTCTGGGCTATCCTTACCTACCTGCTTGGGAAGGGCTGTTCCCAGCTTCTGCTCCAGCAATCCACATGGAGCAGATGTGGAAAAGGGTTGGCTGGGAAAACAGGAGGCAGCTCTGCTACCTCCACCCTTGTGTGCCACTGAACTGGTGAAAAGGACCTGCTCATGGGTACCACCTTGATTCGCACGGCTCAGTGCAGAGCCAAATGGGAGCACAAATCTGGGGGTAAACCCTGGGCTAAAGTAGGCTTTGAAGGCCAGGGAAGACTGTCTTACCAGTGCAGCAGCCATGCAAAAAAGTTGTGTGTGAATAAGCAACGTAGAAAGGGCTGAGGAAGTATTAGCCTGCAGACTTATCAAGCCTGCTCAGGAAGAAAATGATTCCTGGGTGTTTATGTCAGGCAGTCCTCTGTGTGATCGGGAGAGCTGATTCCCATGCCTGCTCCAGCACTGGCCCTGATGGGAGACGTGTTTTGCTTTTCAGACTTCAGAGGCTTCTGGGGTCATGCAGAGTGGCTGTCTCCAGGGGCTGGAGCACACGCCAAGCCCAGCTGGCCCCTAACTCCAGGGCAGGGAGTGCTCACTGAGGAGCCTGCGCCTGCTGTGCCTAAAGCCTCCCCAGTCTCTGAAACCAACCAGAGAGATGAATCAGCAAAGGATGGGTACAGAGCCTGAGCAGCAGTAGTAGAAGAGCAGCACACTCCTGCCCTTGCACCTGCACTGTGGTTACCTGTGCAAGACCATGTCTCTTAGCTGGACTTGAGCACCATCACTCTGGGGCTGGTGTTTCTCCTTGGGAGAAGAGCTGGTGAGGGATGATGGAAGCAGTGTCTTGAAAGATGCATCCCATCACAGACTTCATCCCAGAGCTACCTAAGGAGCCTGGAAGTAGATGTTGCTTGCTGAGGCCATGGGGAGAGAGCAAAACCCTTGCAAAGGGCAGAAACTGTAGGAAGGCTTGTAAAGGGCTGGAAACTCAGCTAAAACAGCCAGTCTACAGCCCAGCCTAGGTGTGTGAGAGGAGAGACTGGAACCAGGAAAAGCCCTGGAGAAGAACTAAATTAGAAGCAAGTTTACTTTGGGACTTACCTGTGCGTTCCCTGCCTCTCCTCTCAGTGCAGGTTCCTGAGCTCTAGGCAGGTCTGGTCAGTGGGAGGCAGACTGTCACATGGGTGTCCCTGCTCTAGGCAGCTGGGCACTTTTGCTGTCCCCTGTCCCTCCAAGGAGACCTGTGCTACCTGTGTGGTACTCAGCAGTGCAGGGTGAGCATCCACCAGCAGGACCCTGTGGGGATTGGAGAGGAGGCGCAGGCCGAGGCAGCCAGTGTGTGGAGCAGCACACAAAACTTGAAGGCTTTGGTACCGTGGGAAGCTACTGATAAGAATGTTCAAAGCACATAACTATGGAACTTGGGCGAAAACAAGTAGAGTTGTTAGTAGATAAACTAGGAACTTGAAAGCCAAAATAGCACGGCTTAATTGCAACAATCTCATGGGAATATTAACAGCTGCACGGTCAGGATGACCTGGCAGACAGCTCGCGGGCTATGAACGTGTGTGTTTGCTGTTTAATACTGGATCCACTCGCTTCGCTTAATAAAGGATTCACTTGCTTTGCTTAAGGAATTCTCTTGCTCTACCCTGCTATCCATGGGTCTGTGCCCTCATACACCACAGCACCCCCCTGCTGCACTCTGTTCGCCACAAATGCTCTGCTCCTTGCAATGAGAAACTCCCCTGACCCATTTCTACATTCTGGCAGCTGAGGAGGTGCTGCTGTGGCAGCCGCTTGTCTCATTGCACGTCCCATCTGGCACAGGGGCACCATGGGGCAGCTGAGCTACAGGGAGCTGGGGCAGCCCAAAGCACAGGCAGCAGTAACGCATCCTACCTGTTAGCAGGTGAATGATGCTGTGCCCAGCATCTCATGAGTGGCATCCCAGGGCAGGTGGAAACCCAGGGGGATACAGACAAGGTGGCCCCATGTCTTTGGCTCCCCTTCTCAAAGCTGCCAATCCAGCAGCAGCAGGATGCCAAGAGCTGAGGAGGCCCAGCAGTTCATCTGGCTCTCTGCTGAGAAGCACAGAAGAGACTCAAATGAGCAAAGAGCAGAGGAATAGCCTGTGAGGCAGTGTCCCTGCTGACAGCTTAGCTGGAGCCGAGGATGTGGGAAGGAGTGAGACAGAAATGCCAGAATGCAGAGTCCAGCTGCCTTTCATATTTGCTGACTTACTTGTGGCCTGCAGTTTTCTTTCTGCCTGCAGGACTTGGTTTGCTGCTCAGGTAAATGTTGTGTCGGGCACAGAGCCATTCAGGTGTGCAGGAGGGCTGGACAACATAAGCATGACCTGGCTCTTGCCCACCCCTTGTCCCAGGGGCAGGAGCTCCTCCAAGGGTGCTTGGGGCAGCCAGATGCCAGCTGTAGCCTGGCAAGTGAGTATCGGCTGCCCTGGGTAAGCTCAGAACAGCCTCCTGAGCCCAGACACCCTGTGCCAGGGTTCATGGCCTGCCTCTGTCACTTCTGACACTGTATGGGGATACCCCCAACCAAACCAGGCTCCCTGCCACTGTACCATGGGACAGGAAGAGCTGAGTTTAGGCACTAGTTGCATCTGTGACCTGGAGTTCAGATGACATGTGTCCCAGAGCTCTACTGAGGCACTCAAGGATGCTCCGAAGGCATCAGAGCTGCTGGCCACCAGGCAGGACATGTGAAGGGAAAACAGGCTTGTACTAGGTACATGGTTCCCTTATGCAGACCTCCTGTGATCCTCCTCACTACAAGTCTCACCACCCTGGGGATCCCCTGCCATAAGTCCACTCAAACACCATCTGAAATAGGACCCAATCTGGAGCTGCCTGCCAAGGCTTAGCAATGTTATAAATTTTGTCAAAGAGAATAGACAAAAGTTGGTCCAATTATACAATCTAAATTTATTAAGCAAGCAACAACAAGCAAAACAGTGCTGGGTGGCCGGGGAGTTCCCTAACTCCACCAATGGCACACACAAAGCAGTACACTTATCTCGTGCTTATACAATAAAACAATACATATTCATGTAACACCTATACATATTCATTCTCTAACCCCACCTACTCTTGCTTCGTATGTTAATGCATGCTAATTGGCTTATTAGTTCTTTGCGCTTGCACAGATCTTCACCAAAATTGTGGGCAGGGGTCTTCCTATCATGAGCGGTGGTCTTTGGGAGGAAAGCCGTAGCTCTTCCTCATGATGCATTCTTCACCCTCTGCCTGGAATGTGGTGATTTGGCAAGTTTGCAGGGTCCTTATCAGTCTGAGCTAATTTGTGTCCTTTTTGACCATCTGTTCCTTCTCCAGGTGTTCCTTCACAAGGGGTGCTATCAAACTCCCACTGACGGGTGCCATCCTGTTAACTTTCTGTTCTTTATGGTTGCTTTCTCGAGATAAGGGTAGAGTGCCCCCTTAATCATGCACCTGCAATTCTTTGTTGGTGTAAAAAAACCAAGCCCCTTGGTTTGTTAATTTCTTTTTAAACTATATGATTTGGTGCTTTTACTCTCTAAAATCTTACATTCTAAAATTCTCAAAATATATACATCATAGAATTAAATAAGCACAACTGTTATAAGTTTACTATACCGAGCGGTTGCGGTCTCTGCGCAAACTGCTGTAGCAGCAGAATTTCTCAGCAAGCAAGCAGTTTCCAAGGAACTGCCCCAGCAAATAATTGAGTAGTCAAAGTTTGATTAACAAACCAAGAGTTATCCATCACAAGCAATGCCTCATGGGCCATCATCTATGCAGATGGAAAAGCCAGGGAGTAGCCAAATATACAGAGAGGAAAACAAATGGAAAAGAAAAAAAGGTTAAAAATATAGGAATGAGTGTCAGACGGATGCTTCAGAAAGCAGAGCACTCCCACCATGCTCAAGGATGCTGCCCCATGATGCTGTGTCCAGGGGTATTCAGGGATGAGAGATTAAGAGAGTTCATGGTTCTATGGGTCTTGCCACCCCCTGCCCAGCCATTGTGGGATTCTGGGACTGATGCACATGCAGTCCAACCCGGTCCAGCCTCATTACACTTTTCTTGACCTAATTTCAAAAACACTCCCCTGGAATTATATTGCTTTCAGAAGATGTTTGGCCTGGGTGCTGCTGCCCTGCAAGTCCCAGATGACACCAAAGGGAAACATGTCTGCAAAGCCTGAGGAATATTTATCGGGCCGATTTTGAGTTCAGTTCATTAGCAATTACCTTGACTTGTCTTCCCCTGCTCTCACCAATTTACCAGGGCAACGTCTTGGAAACTCACCTCATTTGGAGAGAGCAGGATGTAATTAGCCAGAGAATCTGCTGATTCTCCTGTCGAGCTCTGTGTGCCCGGTCTCGGCATGGGCAGTGGCTGGATCAGACCTGATTTCGGGTCCTGTTTATGCACTTAACGCTATGTGGGCGGGAAGAAAGATGCTGTCCTGCCCTCAGGCAATGACAAATCCGTGGGGTTATCTAGCGGACAAGGCCTGGGAAAAGCTCGATCTGCAGTATGAGAAAAGAACAAGTAGTAACAAAGAGAACACGCAGCTGTCTGTAGGAGGAACCCACCGATAAGAACCCGAGCCCGGGAACAGACAGAGTAACTGCCCGGCGTGTTTCGGGCTGAGATGCGGCAGCGCATGAGCGGCGCGTGATCTTTTGGCTGATTGGCTCTGTGCCGGTACGCTCTTTGCTGATTGGCTCCGTGCCGGGACGCTCGCAATCTGAACAGGATAGAGGCGTGCGCTTGTTGCTTAAACGATCCACTTCCTTTGTTAAAACCACTTCCTTGCTCTGCAACCCGTGGGTCCATGCCCTCGGATGCTGCAACGAGCGCCCAAATCGGGCTTTTGAAATGCAACTCCGTGGTAAAGATCCGGTGGCGTACCCCCTGAGAGCCGAACAGTGAGGATTCTACCACAAGAGCTCCGTCTTTCATCACCCATCCTGGCAGGACGAGAACGGTGAGCAGCCTGGGGAAGCAGCTCGACCCTATTATCATGGGGCAAAGGGCGACTAAGCCGCAAAAGGTGCATAAAAATATATTGCTCCGCATTGCCAAGGAGCAGGGCTTTAAATTAGCCCCCCTGAAACTGGAACAGCTGCTGGTTGGGATACAATATAACTGCCCAGAGTATCCAGACGCAGGATCGTATGAAACAAAGGTCTGGCAGCAAGTAGGAAAGCGTTTACAAGAACAGACTTTAAATCATTCTGTTGATCCTGAATTAATTATCACATGGCGGGTACTTTACACTGCCCTCCGAACACTGCTCCCGGCCGAGCAGGCGCTTACTACGGACACTGCTGCTGCCGGTAGGGATTCGGTTACGTTACATGAACCACAAAAAAAGACTGCGAATGAAACCGTGCCTAATGACTCTGGCAGTGCAGAGCTGCCTAAGAGTG
>NW_008595067.1:372-737 GCF_000691845.1 Merops nubicus | reverse complement strand
AAAAAAAAGGAGAAAAAGAAAGTTCTCCCTCCCAGACTCGAGTCAAGTGTGAGTGAGAGGGAAAAAAATGTCAACAAAAGCCGCTCGCGTGTGAACTTTGTGTTTCTCTGCAGGCAAGAGCCGGGAGCACATGGAAGGAGAGGGAGAGGCAAAAATTCCCAAATCACTGCTGCTGGGGAGGCAAAGAGGGGAGAGAGAAAAAGGAGGAGAGGAGGCTCGGACCCGGCAAGTAGAGAAGTTTGAGCACTTCCCACTCCTCTTCCACTTCTCTGCTGTAGTCACCGGATCATCACCAGCAGCAGGGGCAGGGGGCAGGTCTGCTGCGATTCGCACATTCTCGGGCTCCGGTGGGTTCCCTTTCCTTC
>NW_008595067.1:0-337 GCF_000691845.1 Merops nubicus | reverse complement strand
GGCACAAAAAACCGCCTCGCTCGTCTACGGTGAGATGGTTAAAAAGAGAAAAAAAAAAAAAGGAAAAAAAAAAAAATAAAAAAGCCCAAGAAGTGGAAAACGTCCCGGATTTTTGTAAAAGCCCCCTCCCTGTATCTTTTCTGTTGTTGTTGTTGTTGTTGTTGTTGTTATCCCCAGTCTGTCGATGTGAACAAGAGGAGAAGGGAGAGAAATGTGAAGATGAGAGGAGGTGGAACAATGAATTTATAGCGGAATGCCATCCTGCAATGGCAATTTCAACAATTCGTCACTGCAGGCTGCCTCTTAAAGGGAGAGCTTCAAAACCACCACTCCCACA
>NW_008595066.1:0-5111 GCF_000691845.1 Merops nubicus | reverse complement strand
TGATCCAGGCCAGGATGTGTGTTCTTGTAAATCCGTGGTGCAAAAAATGTAAATACTGACTGTGGGTTTGTTTTTTTTTCCCTTCAGCTGAGGAGAAGAAAGAGGAGAAGAAGGATGAGTCTGAAGAATCTGATGATGACATGGGATTTGGCCTATTTGATTAATTATTTGTCATAGAGAAATTATTAAAATTCTTTGTTTTAAATGCTTTTGGAGTCTATTATTATAACCATACAAGTGCTGTGGGATTCAGACAGCTGCTTTTAAAATAGCTCTGACAAAGCTTTGATTTTTGTCTGTCTGAGAGGGATGGGTGAATTTTAGGACAAGCCCTCAGACTCAACTCTTAAATAGTGAGGAAATGGTTAAGCTCAGGGGTGCTCCTTTCGGTGCTGCTGTTTCTTACACACTCTGGAAGCTGAATCAACGTTTTTGCCAGGCTTACAGCAACAGCAGGACTTCATGTTTTGGGGTCAGTTTAATTGGTTCCAAAACCTGTGAAACTGTGAACAGCAGGTCTGAATTATTCCAGAAACATAATTTTAGAGCTAGTAATGGGTTTTTTGTGAATATTTGAAAGTGCCCATGTCACTGCTGTGGCAGATTCAAGGTGTAGGGACAGCACCAGCAAGAGGCTGGAGTTCATCTTACACTGTGTGTTCAGTGAAAGAATCTGACTAAATAAATACTTGTGTCCTTGTCGTGGGGCACTGAGGCCATAGGACCATAGGATGGTTTGGGCTGGAAGGGATCTTAAAGGCCATAGAGTTCCAAGCCCCCTGCCACAGGCAGGGACCTCTTCAGTGAGACCAGGCTGCTCAGACCCCTCCAGCCTGGTCTTGGCAGAAGGTGCAAAGCTCAGCGGGTGCCCTGAGTGCTGATGGCTCCTCTGGGGGGAGCTGAACTGTCGTGACACAAATCGCCTTGGTCTGTACAAAAATGCTGTTTTATGAGAATGGTGGGTTTGGAGAGTGATCTCTGTGTGTGCAGGAGAACCCCTCAGCTTGGGAGGACAGGACATGTTGCTTTTCTACAGCTCCTGCTGCTTGGAGGTGGATCTGATGGGCAGAGTACCCTGACACCCCCAGCAGCCTGGCTGCCTCTCTTGGCACCTTCCCAGAGCAGCACGTTTCCCATGCTGAGTCAGGGAGTGTCAGGAAAGGTCCTGGAGCAGCCTCCCCTGGGACAGCTTTTCTAACAGTTGTTTTGGAAAGAATCCCCTGGTTGACACAGCTGTGTTGGGTATGGGTCACGGGGCAAGGGCTGATGAGAGGAGAAATGGGGGAGATCCAAGTAGGAAAAGCTATTTCATCTCCCTGTGGAGCACCAAGAGCAAACAGCTGTTGCTCCACAGCCGAGGGAGAGAGCAGCAGAAGTGGTCAGACCCTGAGACCTCAGAGTGGCCGTGATGGAAGTGACACCTGGCTGCCATCCTGTGCTGCCTGCAAGGAAGAATAAGGGGAGGTGTAGGTGCCAGAACCTCCCACCTATGGCAAAGTCCTGCCAGGGTGATCACAGCATCATGAAGGTGGGAAAAGATCTTTAAGATTGTCAAGTCCAACTGCCAGCCCAACACTCCCATGGCCACTAAACCACGTCCCCAGGTGCCACATTACACATTTTTTTGAACCCCTCCAGGGCTGGGGACTCCAGCACCTCCCTGGGCAGCCTGGGCCAATGTCTCACCACTCTGCCAGGAGAGAAATTCTTCCTCAGATCCAACTGAAACCTCCTCTGGTGCAAGCAAGACCTTGCGCCTGGAGATTGTGCCTTGTGCCTGTGCACTGTAACTGGTTGTTACCAAACGGATGGTACGCGAGAGTGATTTCACCAGAGCCTTGCTGTGGCAGTGTGAGCTTTCCTCACTGGGACACAAACACCTCTCATCACCTCTGACTGACAGCCAGCCCTCACAAACAGCCCGGGGCAGGGAGAGTACGACGTCTTCACTACTTGGAAAGCAGGGAGAACGTCCTGGACCCCACTGGGAAGTGTGAAGGGATGGCCCCCTGGGGCCACGCTCAGATTCACTGCTTTCCCTCTCACCAAGGCCCAGTTTTGCAAGCTGGTACACAGGCAGCCCTGCTGGACCCGGTAGGTTTGACTTATGTAGGGCAGAGATATCTGCAGGAGCTTTCCTAGAAGGAAAATTACATCCCAAAAAGAGCAGGCCAAGGGAACTGTCCGTTGCCTCAGAGGAGCTGCTATGAAGCAAGCCCCCATGTTTGCCTCCCCTCCAGATGAGTTCCCACCAGCAGCCGAGGGCTCAGCTCAGAAGACAAACAGACTGTTCCTGTGATGTTGCCTCACCTCTGCCAGCTGCTCCCCAGCCACGAGCCAGACCCCGACGTGGTGACGCCAGGCTGAGTGATGAGGGGGCTCTGTGGCACTGCAGCATGAGGACAGGAGGGACCTGCAGCCTGCTAGCAGGGCCTGATACACATGGAAAGCTGCCGTGTAAACCTGGCTGACCTGGCTCCACAGCAATCAGGGAATCATAGAATTATTAAGGTTGGAAAAGACCTCCAAGATCACCAAGTCTAACATCAACCCAACACTGCCAGGACCACTCAACCATGGCCCCAAGTACACATTTTTTGAACCCCTCCAGGGCTGGGGACTCCAACACCTCCCTGGGCAGCCTGGGCCAATGTCTCACCACTCTGCCAGGAGAGAAATTCTTCCTCAGATCCAATCCAAACCTCCCCTGGAGCAGCTTAAGCCCATTTCCCCTCATCCAATTACTGGTTCCCTGGGAGAAGAGACCAACCCCCACCTCACTCCAACCTCCTCTCAGGGAGCTGTAGAGAGCCAGAAGGTCTCCCCTCAGCCTCCTCTTCTCCAGACTGACCCCCCCCAGGTCCTTCAGCTGCTCCTCACCAGCCATGTTCCCCAGAGCCCTCCCCAGCTTTGTTGCCTTTTTCTGGGCCCACTCCAGCCCCTCAAGGTCTTTCTTTTACCGTGGTGCCCAAACCTGACCCCAGTGCTCAAGCTGTGGCCTCCCCAGTGCCCAGTCCAGGGGCATGATCCCTGCCCTACTCCTGCTGGACACAGGACTTTTGAGATGCCTCAGTCTGTCAGAACACAGCATCAAATCTGCTCCCACTGCTGCCCGTGTCCTAAAGTTCTTGCAGGGTTATGAGCAACTGCAGGATTATGACAGTGCTTCCTTACTGAGGAGGAAAAGATTTCTTTGGGGGGATTATTTCTTGTTGAGAAAACCTCAGTTGTTTGGCAGTTCCCAGGCAGCACTCCACAGGGGATCAGTGTTCACAGCCTGTATTTCACTGACCTCTTCCAGCAAGGCACCACTAACCTCCTCAGACAGGTAACCTTGAGGGCCAAGGCAGAGCGAGGTAAACAACTCCAGATGAGATTGCTGTTGAGAAACCAAGTGAAACTAACCCCAGCATCCTTGCTGCTGTTTTCCAGGCACGGCAGGGATCTTAAGGTTTGTGAAATGCTGGGAAAAAAAAGCAGCAGCAGCACTGGCTGAAGAGCAAAGCTGTTCTTGTGGTTTGTGGTTATGAGTGTTAGGAAGGTATCTGCAAACAAGGTTCAGTGTTTGGTTTTGTCACAGATTTCCGCTGCAGTCACAGCCCCTCGATGAGCTCTGCAGCACAGTCCTGTTCTGGAAAATGCAGAACACAATGTTTTCTTTGGGTTTGGCTAGGTGGAAATAGTTCTCTGTGTCACCATGGGCACGAGGGGGAAGCAGTGTCTCTGTGTGAAGGGCCTTTGGGAGGGTCGAGGCTCAGGTGTGCCAGTGCTCACCTCCTCAGGTGGAGAGGAGGACTGACAAGGGTTGTGTAACTGCCTCAGACACAAGGGAGGAAGGAAATTACAAAAGCAAGTAGAGGAATGAGAGGAAAAGAAAGAAGGGTGGATATAGGGCATAGAAACAGGACTTGAGATAAGTGGAGTTAATTCTCTAGGTGCTGCAGGATGGAGCTAACATGTACCAAGGGTAGTTCCTGGCAGCTGGGTGAGGTGGTGGGCTCCAGGGTAGGACCTGGAAGAAAGGTAATGTTGGATTCCTGCCTGTCTGATGGAAGGAAAGTACAAATATTTAATGAAAAAGCACCCTGCCTGCAGAGGCTGGAGTACTCAGCCTAAGCTGAGCTCCAATATTGCATTTATAGAGGGGCTACCCCGAATTTGGTTGCTTTGGTGGACAGCGGTTCTTACAACGCAGAGGGCATCTCTGTGGGGAGGGAACCACCCCCCTGTGTGCTTCCAAAGGACATTTGGAGTGGAAGGAACAGGAAAGGGGCTGCTTGGATGACCCCCACTCACATAACTGGTGACATTCCTGCACAGGGGGAGACCTGGCAGCCTTGCTGGCTCTGAGAGCTGCTAAGGACAGGCACAAGAGTCCCAAATGAGAACCTCCTGACCAGTGATGAGAAAACCAATGCAAATAGATTTATGCCAAGATGAATTATTATTTTTAAATACTTTGGTAGAAAGTGCTTTTGCTCTATGTTGATTCTATTAAAAAAAATACTCACGCTTTTTGTTGTGTAGCCCCCAAATCTCTCTCCTGCTGATCTCACGTCCTCACTCTGAGTGGAGCAGCTGCTTCTCTCGCTGTGCTGATCCTTTTGATGTGAGTTGTCACACTCCCCCAATTGTTGGAATGACTGTAGCCTGTATTGTTTATGACAAGGGGATCTTTCCAGCGGCTGAACCCTGTTTTGATCTCCTAATACCACCAGCCTCAGGCTTGCCTGTAAGGACTTGGTGCAGAAGTGCTACCCAAAATTGCAGTTGTCCTGACCAAAGGTGGAAGTTTTGGTTAGCTTAGAGGCTTGTGGAGAAAACTAAGAAAAAGGCAGCAAAGGTGACTAACTCTGTGTGTTTTGGTGAGGTTAGAGGCAGAAAAAGCTGGGAGGAGAGAAGGGCTGCCTCAGCTTTCCACAGAGCAAAAAAAACCAAACCCAAAAACACCCCAGCTGCCTTCAGATTTGTTACCCGTCTCCTGAAAAACAAAGGCCTGCATGTCGTGGTTTGGAGGAATTAGCTTTATCCCAGCCCAAACCAAGCATAGTACTGGTAGGAAACTCCGAGCACCTGCAGCAGAAGCCTCCAACCCACAGCGTATTTTTTTT
>NW_008595065.1:5600-6296 GCF_000691845.1 Merops nubicus | reverse complement strand
GCTCCCACCACAGAGCGCTTCACTGCGATGCCTCACGGTCCTGGGCAGGGCGAGGACAATGAAGTGGCAAGAGCTGCTGCCTGCCAGGTTGTCTTTATGCTGCCATCTGTGCCTGAGAGGGGGTAGATGCCTGTATGCCGAGCCCCGTGGTGGGATGAGATCCTGCAGATGTTCGCGCGCGCAGGCTGGCTTTGGTAAGGAGTGCTGCGTCGAGAGAGCCATCATCAATCTGCTGCATATTAATAGTCACCAGCAGGTCAGACTCTTGGAGGGAATGTTTTCCGAGCAACTGAACAGAGAGCTTTCCTACTGTTGATGGGGCCGTGTCCGTCTTAGCCACTGGAAGACCTCACGTGGCTCTGGGAGAGGTGTTGCAGCCCCAGAGGGTGCTCCCTGTGCTTTGGGTGCCCAGAGGATGGTGTTGCTGTTTGGTGTGTCTGTGGTGGCTTCTGCAGCACGAGGTTCTGGTGGTCTGCTTAAATGGAAGAGGCAGAGAGGAGCCCTTGCGCCTTTGCAACAGCTCGATGGCTGCGTGATAAACAACTTGACAAAGTGCTAAAATCCTGAAGGCGGGGCTGGCAGGGGAAGGGAGGTCATAATTGCACAGGAAAATAATGAACTGCACTCGTCTTAGAATATGCAGCGGTCTAACAAGAATCAGAAAATTAATTATCTTCCGTAATTAGTGTAATGACC
>NW_008595065.1:254-5310 GCF_000691845.1 Merops nubicus | reverse complement strand
GGCTCCTGAGCTGCCCCTGCCAAACAGTGCTTCTGTCCCTCTGGGGTCCTGGAGATGTTCAGATCTTGCTTGTTCCGCTGAGCGAGCACGGCCTGCTGTCCCCCGTGCTCCAGAGAGGCCCTTTCCTGCCAGAGGCACACGCCAGCCATGTGTGCAGGGCTCAAAATGGAGACATTAGCCTGCTATTGTTCCTCAGCCAGAAGCCTTCGTGGCTCGGAAATTGTCCTTTTCTGTGGCTGGGATGCATGAAATGGGTCGGACAAGCAGCGTGTTTCCAGCACGGTGCACAGGAAGCGAGGTGCCACGCGCAGCCCTGGGCGGTGGTGCTGGGGGCGTGCTGCAGGGTCTCGCTTTGGCATGGTGTGTGCTTCCGTGTGTGGAGCACAGAACAGCAGCTCACCATGGGAAGGAGATGCTGGGTAGCTCTGCTCTGTTTGGGAATGTTTTGGCCCGGCTGTGCCAAACAGACAGGCAGTGGCACCGGAGTGGATGTGCGCAAGGGAGGCGTTCGGGGTTAGTTCTCAAAGGTGCCATCAAGCTCTGGCTGTCACTACTCTTGCCTCTGATGTTGCTGCTCTAACACCTGGTGGACAGAGTCCTGGCCCCGGTGTCATGTGGAGCTTGGGCAGATCCCCCAGGGAAGGCAACACGACTGTGCTCTGGGGTGCTGCCCAGTGCCGTCTGCCGTGGAGCAGATGGGCACCGGTGGTAGGAAGGGTAGGACGGAGAGTTCTCCACGTGGCGAGGGTAACCTGAGAATTACTTGACATTTTAGTGCAAAGGATCATGGCTCTTGCATTATTAAAGAAGCAGTGATAAAATGCCTTACCTGTCACTGAGAACCTGCATCAATAATTTAGTTGAGCACCTGGTGATTAAAATGAAATAAGCACTGGCCCAAACTCCCTTGGCGGGAGTGGTGCCCGACGCGGTGCCTCCCCCGGATCCTGGTCTTCACAGCCGGCGTGCTGCCCTGGCACGTGTGCCCAGAGAGGCCAGGCCACCTCCCTCGGGGCTGCCAGGCAGGGTTAGCCAAGGCCAGCGTGGTGCCCGAGCACGGAGCACGGCTGCTGCTGCAGTATCTGAACGTCTGATGTAACCTCGTTGTGTAAACAGAGCGGAGCGGGGCTCTTGAAACCGAGAGCGTATTCCTTCCAACAGACCCTTAATGTAATTTGAATGTACAATCGAGGGTTTTTATAGCTTAATATTCCAGTGTTTGTGGTGCATCCTGGAATTTAAGTGTCTTAAACGTAATTATTGTTAATTGCTCACACGATTCTATAAACTCATCCAATTAAAAAAAAGTTATTAACTTTATAAAATATCACAGGCATCCCACAGTGCAATATATTTGCAGGAAATAACAGCTCGAGCAGGCAGAGCTGAAATGCAACAAGGTGAATCGGTGACACTGTATTCCTCCCTCCCCTTCAACTGCTTTGCAAATCTGTCAGCCCTTTGGCTCAGGAGACCCTTCGTGGCCAGGCCGTGGTTTTTGGATGGGTGTGAGTGGAAGGCTGTGGCCAGCAGGGCACTGTGAGGTGCTTGGTGGTTTGGGAAGTGGCCTCTGGTGCTGTGCTATGAACTCAGGCAGGAACCTCGCTCCCTGTTTGTGCTGGAACTGCCCTGGGCAGCACCTGGTGATGTTGGGGGCTTCTGAATTGGGGCATGAAATGAGCAGAAGTCTCTGGGGAAGGTGAGGACCTGAATGGACATTACTCGCTCCTGGGCTTGCCCTGCATCCTCCTGCTCCCTGAGCTGGAGACCAGTTGCAGCCAGCCAGGGTTGATGATTATAATCCTACAGTGTAGTGCCAGAATTTATAACCAGGGATTTATTGTCCCCCGCTTGCTCTCTGCTGCCATTTAACTCATGCCCTGGAAGAGTTATTTAATGCACAGCGAGTGGAGTTGTGCTAAGGCTGCCTCATGCTCATAGATCTTCTCCAACCTCCTCCTCTTTTTTTTTTCCTTGTGGCAGTTTGTGTGGATGCAGACTCAGGCAGGCACGGTGGGATTTTGGTTGTAGCCACCTGGCTTGGGGAAGACTGGCTATTTGTCTTCCCAGGTGTCCTCCCATGTTAGCTCTGCCTGAAACCTCTCTGGGCGAGAGCTAATGAAATCCTCTCAAGGAAGGGAGGGAGCAGAAGGGGTGTGCTGGGCAGGATCTGCCTGCTCTTGGTTCCTTCCAACCCAGATTAGAAGTTGTCATTTTCCCATTCCGTCTTGCTGCTTTTCCAGTAGAAAAACAAATGGTCTGTAGGAAGAAAAAGAGATGGGGAGAAAGGAAACTTCTCTGAAATGAAGACAAAATTGAATTCAGTTCGTGACCAAAATGAGAAAATTCCACAAAAGCTTCATTTTGGTAAGAAGTATTTCCTGTGGGATTGCTTCTAGACAAAAGCTTTGGTAAGGAGCTATTACAGCTGGTCAAATGCTTTCTCTGGAAGCTGTTTGTGATATTTCCCTTCTCCGTTTCTATTCGCATCCCTCTCTGGAAGCTCCCTCCCCCTGCAGTGGTCCTGGCCAGCCAGGGCAGGATCAGCAGCCGCTGGCCGGGGTGGTTTGAGCAGCTGGCACAAGAATAGGTGGCAATTAGTCCGTCCTTTAAACAGCAGGGCTCACAGGTAGATTTTCCATCTGAAGTAGCTGGTGATGTAGCAGCTTCTGGGACAGTGACGGGCTGATGGAGAGCACGCATGGAGCAGCATTCGTCAAATTAATGAGGCATTATAAATTATATCCACAATTTTCTCTTCATTTCCCACCACCTTTCCTGTCTCTGGCAGGGAGAGGGGACTGTGTGGAGCTGCTGCCGGGGTCCCACGGGGCTGGGGCTCTCTGGCTGAGCACCCCCCTGGGCCCAGGGTGCAGGCAGGGCCCTGTCGGGAGGAGAGCAATGCGGGCAGGGCCCCGTTTCACTGGGAAACTTGATGTAACTAGTATTGATCTCTCTATTACCTCTGTGAAGGGCAGCTTCATTTTTCAAGCAAAACATTCTTTGTATCTGAAATACAGAAATTGATTTTGAAGCGGGGGCTGCTGATGTTGGCAGGAAGGGGGCGGGTAGCGATGGGTAGGATGAAGCTGAGCTGTGGAATGAGAAGAGTCCTTCCAAAATCAGGAGACATGTCAGGCTTGCCTGGTCATATTACCTGTGATCCAGCAAGGAAATAATGGTGTTAGAAAGTCAGCAGATGAACTGAGAACATCCTTTCATTTTCCCTGCTGGAGGCAGGAGGCGAGGAGCTGGTGGGAAGGGGATAGCTTTGGGAAGAGCCCCGTCCCTGGTAGGGAGCTGTCGGGCGGCTCCTGTCCAGGGAGCTCCTTGCTCTGGTAGTGGCAACTGTGTGTGGTGGTGTAGCATGGCACTGGGAGCTGGGATGGACTGGGAGAGGGTCTGGGAGCAGCTGGGGCTCAGGTGCCACCGGGAGCGCATCCGCGCCAACTCAGCCAATGGCTTGGAGCCCAGCTAGGCACACAGCTTCGTTTTAGGATTGTTACAGTCCTGCTTAATTGGCTCTCGGGCTCCCTATGCAAGGCGTCCAGTGCATCTTAATGAGGGATTCTCAAAGACTGGCTTTTTTTCCCTGGGACTAAACCGAGGTGGTGTTTAATATTCATGTGTAGCTCCGCTCATTTGAAAGGTAACGAGGGAGTTAGATTCCCTGCTGGCAATGAATTATAAAGGGATCTGGGCTCCTAAATCACCTGCACCTCATGGTGCTGCCTCGCCCCGAAGCAGGCTGGGCTGGAGGTGGTTGCCCCACAGGCACGGCAGTGGTGGGGTCTCCTCCAGTGAGCCAGCACGGCACTTGGCACGGGCTGAAGGGTTTCCAGGTCGGCACTGGCACTGGGAAGTGCTTTCCCACACCTCTCATCGTCAACATCAGGAGTATCTATCCACAGGCAGTCGTGGAGGTTGAGTTATTAGCCCAGAGCAATTGGATGTTGACGTGACAGGGAGACGCTGCAGAGTGAGAACCATTTCTGACATACGTTCTGACAGAGCTGTTAAAGCTCTTGTTGCAGGCAGGGCTTCAGCTGATCTTGGGCAGACGTGGACTAATCCACAGCCAACACTGGGATCTCCTGTGCTTGTCTGCCTAGTGTTGAGTGCTGGACACGGGGAGAGGCCAGAGCTGTTGGAGAGGCTGGGTGCTGTCACTGTCCGAAGCACAGATGGCCACCAGTGTCATCAGCTTTGGGTGCTGGTGTGTTTGCTGATGAAGGACTTGTGAGCTGGAGCTGCCTGGCAGTGTCCCCTGGGCCCTCTTGAGGATGTCAGCCATAAACCCAGCCGTGCTTCCTAGCAGCTCTCCCCTTGGCAAAGGAGGGTGACTTCATCTCCCTGCATGCTGCAGCAGCCTGGCCTGGCCGAGGAGGCATTTGTGAGCCCTGCTCAGTGGGAGGAGACAGGAAACGGCCACGGGGAGCAGAGCTTTCATGGGGCTTTTGCTTTCCATCTGCTCCCCTGACTTTGCTGCCATCCCCATCTCACCATGCTCGGGGAAGATGAGGGAGGGAAGAGGTGCTGGGTGTGTTGTCAGGAGCGACCTCTGGGCATCTCCTGCTTGGCTGGACTCTGTGTACAGCAAAATGGTGGCTCCTGGAGCCCCTTCCAGGGCATAATTGTATTGGGTGGATGTCAGCTGTGCAGAGGGGACCAGGCCAATGTCATCTGCATGTGCTTCCCACGGGCACTGTGAAACCCCCTCGCTTCCAGCCTGCCCCCATCATCCCTGTGCAGACCTTTGGAGCTCAGAATACTTGCGCCTGGCTTGTCGGAGGATCACGTTCTTGTTTGTGGCAAAGATGCTTTTCCCATTTCTGTCTCCCTCCCTCCTTCCTGCTTTCTCTCATTGTCATTTTAGCCTAGATTAAAGAAAATAGGGTGCAGCGCTGTGCGCATGTTCCGAGCGGTGTCTTTTCACAGTGCTGTACTGATGCCAAGCAATAATGACAGGTTCAAGCTTTTCTGCATCACAAATGAACTGCATGCAAATGGCTAGTCCTGAATGGAGAATAATTGTCAGCGTGGAGAGTCCTGCCTC
>NW_008595065.1:0-203 GCF_000691845.1 Merops nubicus | reverse complement strand
TGCCAGACGGGGGGATGGCGGGGCGCTGCCGTTTCCACTCTGCTAGAGCCGAACCTGTTAGTGCAGAGCTGTGTGAAGAATGTCAGGGATTTGTTCCAAGCGTTATCGAGATGTGGCTTTACATCTGTAAATCCTTTTACGCATCGCAGCTCAGCCGTGAGGCTTCCCCACGTGACGGGCAGCGCTCGCTGCCAGGCCCGGCC
>NW_008595064.1:0-1081 GCF_000691845.1 Merops nubicus | reverse complement strand
GCGCTAGAAGACGCGCAGAGTTGAATGATGGGACATTAAAGTGTGTTTTCGAAAAAAAACCCGAGTGTTCTGCTTCCTTGTTTCCTGGAAATCTGACTCCCGGGGCCGGAAGATAAACCTGGGCCTTATCTGCAGCCTGCCGGGAGCCTGGGCGGGGGAGGCTGATAAGCAGTTCAGCTGTAGGAAGGCAGAAGTAGGAAGCGAGGGCTGCGGGGAGGGAAGCAAGATAGAAGCAGCGATCCTGGGGCTGAAAGGTGAAGAGAACCGTCGGCCTTGCACTGTCCCCAAAAGGAATTAGCGTAACGAGGTGATGACAACAGAACGCGTGGGGCTCTTAAAGCACATTAAATAGTGTGGTGTCTGCAAGCATTGTTTTTCTGCTTAATTTTCTCCTGAGATACGTGGCGAGGGGGAGATGGGGTTGCACCTGAGAGGCCCCCTGCTACAGCACGTCGTGTTTGCTCCCAGACTTCGCTGCCGTGTTTCTGTGAACTTGGGTCATCTCCTGCCCTACAGCAGCAGTATCCCGGCTCTCCTGTGAGGCGAGCACAGCACCCTGTCAGCTCTCGTACTGTGAGGCTGCTTGGAGGGGAGAGGAAGGAAAAGCTTTACACACGGAGAAAATCTGGCAAGGAGAGAAGGAAATACCGCCCTTCTAATGCTGCTGCCTCGCAGTCAGAGCCCCTGCAGGGGCATCTCTTCTGTCCCTGGAGTCGAGTTCGGCCATTGCCGAGCTGCAAACGCCGCCTGGGAGCCCCGTTTTGGCGGGAGCACCGTCCCCACAGGGGCAGAGGGTGGACTTCACCTCTGGCACGAGGCAGCGCTGGGGTTAGGGGACCGGCAGAATCCCACGAGGGGCTGGGGAAGCGGACGAGGGCTTTTTTTCGTGGCCAAAGGGCGCTGCGATCCTGTCGGGAGTTGTGTCTCCGTGCAGTCCGCTGGCGAGGCGGGGGGGGGCTGGAGGGGAAACTGTAGGTTTGGGGCGTCACTCAGACGTCCTCCAGGGTTGCCTGAGGACCGAGCGGATGGCAGCAAAGCCTGTTTCCAGAAGTCGGTGGCTGGCGCTCCCGAGAGCAGCCCT
>NW_008595063.1:599-936 GCF_000691845.1 Merops nubicus | reverse complement strand
GAGGAGGAGAAGGAGGAGGAGGAAGGATAAGAAAGAAGCAGAAGGAGGAGAAGGATCTGGGGAATGTGTTTTGGGCACTCTAGGGAGGGTTTGGGGGTGCCCTCAGGGGCGCTGGGTGCTCCAGAAGGGTTTTTGGGTGCTCCAAGGGGGGTTGGAGCACACCCAGAAGGATTTCTGGGTGCTCCAGGATGTTTGGGGTGCCCCCAGGAGACTTTCTGGGTGCTCCAGGAGGCACTGGAGGTGCTCTGGGGGTTTGGGTGCCTCCAGGAGATATTTTGGGTGTTTCAGGGGGTTTTGAGGGACTCCAGGTAGGGTGGGGTGCCCCTGAGAGGTTTCT
>NW_008595063.1:253-497 GCF_000691845.1 Merops nubicus | reverse complement strand
CGAAGGCGCTGGGGGAACAGAGTTAGTCCCAGCAGGGGGCTGGTGTCCCCAGGGGTCACTCAGCCTGGGGACAGGGGGACACGGGGTCCAGTGGCCCTGGGACAGCTGAAGTGGCCTTGGGGACGGGTCACGGTGGCCCCAAGGATGGGCTGAATGGCCCCAAGGATGGGCCAAAGGAGTCCCGGGATGGCTCAGACTGCTCTGGGACAGGTCAAGTAGCCCCAGGAGGGCTGAAGTGGCCACT
>NW_008595063.1:0-235 GCF_000691845.1 Merops nubicus | reverse complement strand
GAGTACACGAGGTCGGGAGGCCCGAGCTGGCCCCAGAGATGGGCCCAGTGGCCACAGGGACAACTCAAGCAGCCCCAGGATGCCACCATTTGACCCGTCTCACCTTGATCTCGATCTGCTCCTCCATCTCCTTGTTCTTGATGGTGGCATATTCCTTCTCCAGCCTGCCCGGGACACGGGGAGGAGCTGGGGCGGGGGGACAGGGACCAGCCCCAGCCCCGTGCCCCCTGCTGGG
>NW_008595062.1:816-1087 GCF_000691845.1 Merops nubicus | reverse complement strand
TGTGGGGGGGGGTTAGCCGCTCCCCTGAACATTTCGGGGAGGGGTCCCCTCAATTGAGGGGGAAAGAGGGGAGGGCAATCCCCTCAAAACAAACACCCCCTGGTCTTTTGTGCCCGCCAGGGTTGGGGCTGGGTTCGCGCGCGCCGGCGGTCAGCACCTCGGAATCCAGCCCGGGGACGGGGACCACCACCCCCTCGACTCCCACCTCCACCAGCCAGAGCCGCCTCATCGCCTCCTCGCCCACCCTACTCTCAGCAATCACCAGCCCCCC
>NW_008595062.1:0-646 GCF_000691845.1 Merops nubicus | reverse complement strand
GCCGGTCCTGGTGGTTCCTTATCCCATCCTGGCCTCGGGGGAGACCGCCAAAGAGGGCAAGACCTACAGGTAGGCACCCCCCCACCCCGCTCGGGGGGGGCCGGGGTGATGTTGGGGCGCTCCCCCCCTGCACCCCAGCCCGGTTCCCTGCGGGGTTCTCCACGCCCCCCCCCACCTCTCCAGGTGTAAGGTCTGCCCCTTGACGTTCTTCACCAAGTCGGAGATGCAGATCCACTCCAAGTCACACACAGAGGCCAAGCCCCACAAGTGCCCCCATTGCTCCAAATCCTTCGCCAACGCCTCCTACCTGGCCCAGCACCTGCGCATCCACCTGGGCGTCAAACCCTACCACTGCTCCTACTGCGAGAAGTCCTTCCGCCAGCTGTCCCACCTCCAGCAGCACACCAGGTGAGGGCGGGGCCGCCCGCGGGGCTGGGGAGGGCCCCTCAGACCTGTCTTCCCTTGGTGGGTGTTGGGGTGTCCCCTCGGCATCTCTCGTGCCATACTCATTGTCTACACTGTGCTCGTTAGACCCACCGCCTTCATCATCCCCATAGTGCTCATCATCTCTAGAACCTTCACTGTCCCCACCATACATGTCTCCAGCACCTTTATTGTCCCCACCACACTTGTTCATCTCCACTGC
>NW_008595061.1:42052-44541 GCF_000691845.1 Merops nubicus | reverse complement strand
TTTTTACACGGAACCAGGACACATGGTCCTCCAGAAAAAGCCTAATTTTTTGTCTGTTTTTAATTATCTTCTACTTAAAACAAAAGGGCCTTTTCCCAACAGTAGAGATTCCCTGGAGTAGCAAGATAAGAGTTTCATGCTACAGATGCTTCTCAAAGACTACCCAAGCAGCCTACCACAAGCAGAGCTGAATATTCCTCCTCTCTTGGGGTGGACAAAACTTGCCAGGAAAAGCTGTCCGGAGTGGGGCAGGAGCGGATGGCAGCAGTCCTTCTTGAGAACCCTTGGGATAAGGAATTGATTTGCAGATTCTTATCGGAGATTCCCAAACCACTCCACACCCATGCCAACTTCTTCCAATGGACATCTGCTCTTCCACCCATCTGAATGGGTTCCAGCTCATTCCACATGGACTGCTTGGTTGGAGAGGGAGCTTTTGCCCAAGTCTATCAAGCTTCCATTCTGGATGCAAGTAGCCCCAGAAACAATCAGAAAGTAATATTCAAGGTTCAGAAGCCTGCCAAACCCTGGGAGGTCGACATAGCAACACAACTGATGGAAAGGCTCAAGCCAAGTATCCGCCACTTCTACATCCACTTCTATTCTGCCCATTTCTTCCAAAACCGAAGTGTTTTGGTCGGTGAGCTCTACAACTATGGAACATTGCTGAATGCCATAAACATTTACAAAAAGCTTCCAGAGAAGGTGATGCCTCAAGCACTTGTCATCTACTTTGCTGTAGAAATTCTGTATACGGTGGAAGACCTCCACAGCTGCCCAATCATTCATGGGAACATCAAACCTGACAACTTCATCCTTGGAGAAAGGTTTCTAGACAACGACACGTGTGACATAGACGGTCTTTCTCATGGCTTAACGCTCATTGACTTGGGCCAGAGTATAGACATGAAACTCTTCCCTGAAGGAACAGCGTTTGCAGAGAAGCGTGAAACATCTGGATTTCAGTGTATTGAAATGCTGACACAGAAACCCTGGAACTACCAGACAGACTACTTTGGCATTGCAGCAACAATCTACTGCATGCTCTTTGGTTCCTACAAGCAAGTGAAGAATGAAAACAGTGTTATTTAAAAAAAAAAAAAAGTGGCCAGCAGATTGACAGAAGTGATCCTGCCCCTCTACTCTGCCCTGGTGAGACCTCACCTGGAGTCCTGTGTCCAGTTCTGGAGACTCCAGCACAAGAAGGATGTGGAGCTGTTGGAATGTGTTCGGCAGAGAGCCACAAAAATGCTCCAAGGGCTGCAGCAGCAGCTCTCCTATGAGGACAGGATGAGGGAGTTGGGGTTGTTCAGCCTGGAGAAGAGGAGGCTCCGGCAGGACCTTATAGCAACCTTCCATGACCTGAAAGGGGCCTACAAGAGAGCAGGGGAAGGTCTATTCAGAAGGGTTTGTAGTGACAGGATGAAGGGTAATGGCTTTAAGCTAGGAAAGGGGAGATTTAGGTTAGACGTTAGGAAAAAGTTCTTCAGCATGAGGGTGACAGACCACTGGAATAAGTTGCCCAGACAGGTGGTGGAGGCCCCATCCCTGGGGACACTCACAATCAGGCTACATGAAGCTCTGAGTAGCTTGATCTAGTTTGAGATGTCCCTGCTTATGGCAGGGGGGCTGGACTAGTTGACCTTTGGAGGTCCCTTCCATCCCAGACATTCTATGATTCTGTGTTAAAGTGGTAACTGGTTTACTTAGTCCTCTAGCTTTGCTACTCAGTTAAAGCAGAGCAAATGCATAATAAGTTCCTTTGTAAAATGTGCACTCCTAATTTGCCTGCCTTATCTTCCCAGAGCTGTACTTTAAGTCACTGCCTACGAGGCCAAAGTTGTGACAGAGCACCAGCATTTTGTAAATTTTTGTAAACAGAACTGAAATTCAGACTGTTTCACAGTAGTGTCCCCTTCAATCATTTAGAAAATGAAGTAACTATCATCCAATTTGCTCTCTTCGCTTGAAAGTGATGTCATTTTTATCTGCATTTGAGTATCTCATCCAGCCTGTATCAGACTGCAATTGCCTATTTGTTACTAAGCTTCTTAATCAGAAAAGAGCAATGGGCAATAGAGAAACAGCTACTCATTCCAATAGCATGCATTGGTGGATAAACTCAATTGTTTTCAAATTAGTTAATAATCCAAAGTGTTAACTAGCAGACACCTAAACAAGACAAGCAAAGAATATGGCCCCTACAAATAGGGAAACTAGGCTTGTTGATTTAAATATCCTGAGCATTTTATTTCTACTGAACTGGCCTTAAAGATTGAAACATTTTTGCAATGAACACATAACCCAGGTCAAGATCTTCAATTAAATAATTTTCTTTTTCCAAAACCTGCTTGCTTTCTTTGTACTGTTACAAGCCAAGGTGCATTTCTAACTGAAAGCTTTTCTATATAAACACACAAAACATTACATGTATATTACACATTTGCGTAACAGATGTCAGGCTTGATAGTCTGCACGCCAAGCCTTAT
>NW_008595061.1:40831-42021 GCF_000691845.1 Merops nubicus | reverse complement strand
TGATTGTCTGCTTTCTTTTTTCATTTCACCTTTTATAATTTTACCTCATGCAGCTAGAAGTCATGAAAAGATGCTGTCACTTCAGCATAAAAACCTCTAGATACTGGCTGCCTATTTAATTAAAATTTCTGTAATTCTCTCTCCTTTAGATACCATGTCTCAATTCAGGTCTGCCCTCTAATTTCTTTCAAAGTAGAGCAGCACCACTGAACTTCAATAAATATTGCCAATGCTCACCGGGTTTTTGCTCTCATGCTGATGCTCAAATACAGGACAAGCTTCTTGTATTTAACTGTGTTTACCTATTGTACTTAATGTCTTTATAACGTAGAAGAATGCTGTATTTATGTTAACTATAGCTTAATTTTGGTAGTTTTTTTCAAGACAGCTCCACTTAATAAAGCTATTTATCCACTGCTAGCCCTTGGCCAGGAATATTTAATAATAGCCAACAGTTTTAGCCTACTTCTCAATATTTAGTAATTGTCCCTATTCCTTTAGCAGAAGCCTCCTCAGGGGTTATGGATGCAGGATAGCAGCAGTATGTCTTTAAAAATGAGTAGATGAACACTCAGCCCTGCTGGACTTTAGATATTCCAAGATATAAAAGCAGAAAAATGCAGTTGTTTGCAACTCTGAGAATGGGCACCTCCTACCAAAGCTCTTCACACCTGACATACCCATTCCTCTTCAACACCAACGTGTGGCGGACAAGCAGTGAAAGGTGCTTTTGTCATCACTATAGTGTTTTTTATGCTGAATACTGTTTACCATCATTCTTGGTATTTTTGCAAATAAAGCAAGTTTCCCATAGAACCACCCACACTGCCATCTAGTGCAAAGAGGTGCTTTTCTTTAAAAAAAAAAAAAAACAAACAAAACCAAAAACAACAACACACAAACAAACCTGCCAGTTTTATGGGAGAAGGTTGCCAGTGTGTCTCCCATCCACAGCAGCAGCAGGAGGTAAGAATTGCAAAACTCTTTTTTTTCTCAAATGGCCAATAGAGATATCACCTAGTGCTGTAACTGTAGACCACAATATCCAAAGACGTGAGATGAATGTTGGGAAGTGTTTTGCCAATGACCAGGCCCAACAAAAATGATACAGCCAGCAGGAAGATGAACCAATACACAGACTGTATTGTAGACCAGAAAATTCCATGAATGATAACTGGGGGTACAAACAC
>NW_008595061.1:34855-40460 GCF_000691845.1 Merops nubicus | reverse complement strand
GGCCCCCCCCTGCGGGTGTGTCCGCACCCTGGGGGGAAGCTATAAGGCAAACTCACCACCTCTTTATGAAGGGCTTTGGGAATCACCCATACGTCAACCTTAACTCGGGGGCTCGGGGTTCAGAAAGAAAGAATTTCAGGAAGAAAGACTTTTCCACAGACAGAAATGAGAGTTTATTATTAAATCAAGTATTTGGAACAGAAGAGGTTTTTCTGGTCCCTTTTAAATAAGCACATCAATTATACAGAAACCAGGGTGTGTCTGGGAACCTCATGAAATGCATCCAGCAAGTGTCAGCCCACAGGGAAAACACACAGCCTCACCCCAAGAGGGTGGCAGACGTTACGACAAAATTACTATTTGTGTGTTACACTAATCATTACGCTACATCTGAAGCCAAAGCACCACCGGCTGTGGTTGCTGTCAGAAGTAAACTGCACAGGATGGGGCTTATGCAGCTGGTACACAGAAAATCTCAACAGCAGGGCCCAGCCATGGCTGCTTCCCGCAGCGGTTTGTGACCCACCACCACTGAAGGGAGAGAAGGACAGGAATGAGAAGCCAAGGCCGCAAGAGAGACCATGGGCTGGTTTCTGTTCTGCCACTTGCCAAGGACAAGGCAGAGCTGTGGGATGTGGCACTGGTCACTCCCTCACCATGCCAGGGGGTCACTGTGGGATGCTGAGAGGACATACATCAGCTATTTGGCTTTCTTCTGGTCAGCAGGATGAGTAAGGAAATCATATGGCCAGCTAGGTATTGAGTCTGGTTGTTTCAAGCATCACAGTCTAGTGCCCAAGAAAAGTGCATCTTTTTAGTATGGGCTGTTTCCTAACTGAGGAATTTTCATGCCTCCAACATTTACCACCACATGTACATGCTTAAGTGTGGAGGCCTGCCTCTGTCCAGAGGAGTGGGGAGATGCAGCTGCTCCCTAAAACATGAGTCAAAACTTCCAGTAAATGCTGTAACTTATCCACTGCAAGAATCTGCCTGCTTCCCCCAACTGAAAGGGAATATAATGAAACCAATCTGATTAACCACCCAAGTTGCATGATGTAAATATGCCATGAGGTTGGCGCTTCCCTTGGAACAAAGCAAGGCCTTTGCAGGGCCCCTGAAGGCATCCAGTTTTTAGCACTTTTAGGTGAAAAGCAGTTTAGGAATGTTTGCACACAAAGTGTAATGCCCTCCTGCAGTATGGCATCTGAAAAAGACACCTGTAACAGCAGAAAAAAAAGATTCCTGAAATCAGCAGCCTGCTCACTGTCATTCTTATCACTTATTATGCCCTGGATTAGTTACAAAAAGTCATACAAGAAGGTCTGGTGTCCATATAAGCCTGTCTACTTGTGACTGTCAGGCAGGATGCTCACACAGTTACTCTGCTCAGGACCCCTGTGAGAGAAACCAGAGTGGCTTTCTGGCTAGGAAAAGAGTGGTCTCCTTAGAGCCAGTCTTGTGCATGAATTTCCTTTCCACCTTGGGGCTGGAGACCTTAAAAGCAGAGAACCAGTGATGCTCGCTCTCACAACAGCATTCCAGAAGAGAATGCTAAGTTCTTTGGTTTTGTTATAAAGAAACAAGGTCCACCAGTTTACAAAAAAACACAAGTGGAGTCTAAAACTTTTCAAACAACAAAAACTTGACTACTGATACTACTGGAGGAGACTGCGTTTTGATCAATTACTAGAGGTTTTCTGTGTTGTGCCCTAAAAAACCTTGGAGAGCATCCCATGGAGCCCATATACATTTGTACACCATATAAAGTGGTTGCTTTCTGTGTCACTTAGATCACGCACTGCTAAACAGCACCGAGAGGCAGGATAAGCAATCAGCAGATGTGCCCCAGTCTGGCACATTTCTTTCAAGTGTAATGACAAAGCTTTTTTGCTTGGTAATAGGAAAGAGTTTGCTTCAGGGGAGTGGATGGCATTGCAGAGAAAAGTAAACTAGTTGACAGCACAGACAGCTGCCTGTTAAATCTAGTCACCTTTATGACCAGCAGACCAAGCCTTGCTGCATGTAGACAAGGCAGCAGTCACTTTTATCTACCCTTCTACTGTCCTTCAACAGCAAAGCTTTGTCTACAACTGACTAGATCCATTACTTGCACTTGAGCCTTTATCTAAAAAAAAAAAAAAAAAATCAAGACAACTCACCTTTCCCAAGTTAGGGAAAAGTAAGAGGGGAGAAGGCCAATGGCCCAGTCTGGAAGACATCATGGTAAATAAGATAACAGTGATAGCCTCCTGAAAAGTGGTCACCACCTGTTGTGCCAGCTCCAGGAGCCATGGTCATCACCTCCTAAAGCCTCTCTCAAAGTCACAGCAGTCAGCTGCTACTGTGAATTTAGAAAACACCACCTTTATGTGCAGCTAAAGCCTGTGTCCAGGCTAGCCACAGCCCATCAGTGGCCACCTGATCACAACCCAGGGGGACAGTACTCAGGTTGCTTGGTACCAAGGAGACTCCTTAGTGACACTTTGTCAACAAATCCTACTGGAAAGTTAATCAGCCATAAAATGGGCAGGGAGGGAAACAGTCTTTTGGTCTATGAGGGAGAAGGACTTGGCAACTCCTTGGCCACCTCACCATATCAGTAATTCAGGTCTCACCATCTCAAAGCAGAGCTGATGAGTAGTGACACTGATTATATCATCATCACACCAAACCTGAGCAGCAAGGAAGGAGAGGAATTTCACTGGCACAGACTAGCACTTCCTCCTTTCTTACATTAAAACAATGACTACCAAATGCTATGAAAAAAGAATCAAGTCCTTGTTATATATGTAAAAGCCCTCACACCTGCTAATGTATGCACAAGTAGAACAGGATTTCCTTGATTCCTGCTCTCCTCCTCCTTGTTCAGGGCTAGAAGTACTCAAAAGACTTCAAAAATGGAAGACAAAAAAATACATTGAAAAGTTCCGTGATCATATTTTTACCAGTTTAACCACAGGCCTCTGGCAACAACAAGGAAAATGGGTCTTTTCCCCAGTATTCAGCTATCAATACAAGATTGGACAGGAGGCAGAATTTCTGTACAATGAATACCAATACCCCTCCCATATTTTTTTTTTTTAACTGAAATTTCAATAAATTTTGTAATTTTTTTTTTTAAACTGGTGTATCTGAGATAAAATTGAAAGCCTTGTTACTAAAAAGGCATATTAAACGTGTGCCTTGAAAAACTATGAACAAGCAACAAATGTTTCCCAAGTTTGTGAAAACTAGATGTCATGCAGGATACAAAGGGAAAGTAGAAATGAGGTGCACTCACACAACCTAAATAACCCATCAAACACCTTGCCACAGGATGTTAACTATGCTAGAAGTCCACACATAAAATCCTAGATGGGAGAAAAATACAATGTGTTTGTCCACCGAGGGCTATTGCAACAAAGAAAACACCTGTGGCTTCAGAAAGTTCTGGACCACAAATTGTTGGAGGTTGGTGGTATATTCTAGGAATGCATTATGTGCCTGACGTGTTCTTATGTTATAATCCCTGAGCACTTTCCTCTGGTCACCGCCAGAGAACACACTGAACCCTGTGGACCTTGACCTGATCCAGTACAGCCACACCCGCATAAATAAAACAGAATAAAGTGACAGAGGCAAAGTACTGCTTCAGATAGTTTCTCCTACTAGTAGCAGCATTAACGGGAGTGGTTTGAAGTTACTTGTGTTATTTTTAAGTATTCGACCCCATCTTTTTATGGGCAAATGCATGCTAAATTCTGCAACCCCAGAAAGAGCCTAAGGATAGCGTAGCGAGCTTGAACTTCTCTCAGAGCTTTCCAGACAGCTGGCCTTCTAGTTTTCTTTTTATAAAATCAACACTTAACATTTCCAAGCTATTTAGAACAACATTTCAAAGGAGGCGCAAGCTCTGTATCCCATCTTCACAGACACACGCCAAAACTCATCCAGAATTGCTAACTAAATTTCAAAGGTATGGAATATTTGACTGCCTCTCCATCAGGTTGTGCTAGAGTGCCCACAGACAGAACTTGTTTGTGGGGGTGTTGTTCATCTACAAATAGGGCACTTTGCTACAGAATGGCTAACATAAACCACACATTTCTTGAGAGAAGCCTGACAAATCTAGAGATTATCACCGACTAAGAAATAAAGGTTCTTTTGACACCCACAGTATGTTGTGCTGAAAATTTGTTCTTCTCAGACGGAAAGTCTGCCCACCTTTCTAATTAGCATGATTTACTTGTATACACAGCATGTTAAGAAAAACAGTGTTTGCAAAGGAGACCATCTTGTTGAACAGAAACAGAGAGAGAGAGAGAGAGAGAACGTCCCCCAGGGCATACTCACGCAAATTTACACAGATATTACCTGATGGGTTAGTCCTAAAGCAGCCTGGCTCTTGAGAAAAACAGAGGTGCCTGCTGCCAAACTGCTGTGGCTGCTCACCCTCACGACTGTTACAGAGATTCCTGGGAACCTCTGAAGGCTGTTTTGTTCATTCCTGGCTCTTCTTCCTCACTTTAAATTCTACGTCTTGATGATTACTCCATGCAGCACCTTCTCCGTTGAGCTACCTACTGCACACACCAGGACTTTTGGCAAGGTGAGGGTAGATCCCTAAAGGACAGTCTAGACTCTAGGGTGGTTTTCTGCCCAGAATACTCTAATATGTAAAAAGCAAAGCCTTTAATATTTCTTTTAAAATATTTCTTAAATAGAAAGGTAAATTAAAAGTATTTTTTTTGAAAATATTTTTTAGGCTTAGTATTCCTTAAAAGACTGTTCACCCAGTTTTACAGGAGCAAAGCATGAATCCCAAACTGCATTACCTGGCATTTTCCAAAAGCCCTGTGGCCCCACAGCAAAAGCCCCTGGGTTAGGTAAGCAATGCAGCCCTCTGATGGATGGAGGCTGTGATGCACAGTCCTCCCTGGAGACTTATCTCAAGCCCTTTGCCGACATGGGTCTGCTCATTTTCCATGGGGGCTCCAGAGGCAGCTGCTCAGCTGCCCACAGGTCAATTCTGTATGCAGAGGGCCATCAGGCAGCAGACTCAGATGTGCAGTATTAGCTTCTCTCCCCAATACCAGTTGTGTCCTTATCACAAATGTCACAGGCAAATATCTTAGTTTCTGTAACTGCGCTTACTATACAAGCCTATGAAAACCATCTATACTCACCTTTTTGCCCAGCTTGCCCCTCATGGCTTCTGACAGGGAGGCTAGCAGGAGACTGATTAATGAATCACATCCAAATTCCTGGATTCTGTTGCATATGACATTGAAACCAAGGCAGAATGATTTGTACAGTATTAACACTGTGCAATATTAATACTTCTTTAAAAAAATCCAGCGCAAACTAGATTAAGAACAATCCAATTTCCACGTGATTCAAAACTCTGGCTGTCCTGCAGGGCATCAGAGATCAGCTCATATACAAGTACTTTTCTTGGGCTCAGACTTACCTAGCACATTTTGGGAAGACTAACCAGACACACTCCACCACACAAACCAAACACAGGTAGGCAGTGTGGGAAAGACCACAGCAGCAGAAGGGAGAGAGTGTGGAACACCCCTGGGGTAGCAGTGCACTGGGAGGGTGCTGCTGAGTGCAATGG
>NW_008595061.1:27604-34824 GCF_000691845.1 Merops nubicus | reverse complement strand
CCACTGCAGCCAAAGGGGACTGGGTGGCCTATGGAGGGACTATGAACTGCTACACTCATAAAGACACAGTGCTTAGCAGAAAGTACCCCACGGTGATACAACCCACACTTTCTCTCCTTAGGCTTCCAGACTTGCCCTGCAGGCAAGCACAGAAGGGATTACACAGCACTCGAAGTGCCTACCAGTGTGCTCATTTAAGATGTGCCTTTGTCCACAGCTCTGAAGCACCAGGAATCAGGAGAAGTTTTGAAGCAGCATGATGGTGCCAGCTCCGTTACTGTGCAAGTGTGCCAAAGGCAGCTTTGTGTAACTCCAGGGATGGGATCCAGCCCACTTGGGTGCTCCTGGGCTGAGCACAAGTACCTCTGACTTCCTTCTACTTCCAGCCTGTAAGCCTCAGTGGTGTATAAATGAATGCCTAGGTTCACCCACGCCCTCTCTTCCCCCCACAAAGAACATTTTTGGCAGCGTTGATACAGAAGGCTCAGAAGCCCTGGGAACTGTCCCACTATATATCACTGCCTTTAATGCTTTCAGCAGTAAGTGAACCATGCTTCTGAAACCTTTCAGCCGAATTTCAAAACCTGTAACCATTCTGGAAGTGAGCTGTGCTTTTATGCATAAATACCAAGAGACAACACAAAGAATTCATCAAGAAGCCAACAGGTACACATGGAGACAGCGCTTGGGTGCAACTTTTCACCTTCTCATTACTCAAAAAAATAAATGCAAAGTCTAATACAAAAAAAGTACAAAGAAGTTTCTCTGGTATTTGTCACTGCCATCATCTAGAACCTAGAACACCACTGCCAAGATAATTCTCTTTATTAAGGCCAAAGTCTGCAGTAAACACAGAAGAAATCATGGATTTCAACTGCAGCAAACAGAAGAAATCATGGGTTTTGACTCACCCAAACACATTAAAGCTGCCAAACTGTCTCTCCTGTTTAGACAGAGTTTAGAGTCATTTTCCCATGATCACTGTTTGCCTAAGGTCTTCTGTTTCCTTCACACATTGTCTGCACCTGGTGACAGGTGCGTTAAATTTATGAAAATACTCAAGCATGAAGTATAATACTGTTGAGACTAATATGAAATTCTCTTAACAAAAGAGCATCCCAGCAGTGGAACAGTTGCCAATTACTAACCTGCAATGACCGTAGAGGTACAGCAAACTTTTTATATTGCCATATATCCTATGTACAGCATCAAAGAAGGGCAGAGTACACAAGCTGCCTATCAGAAATTAAATCATTTTGGCAATGCTACATAAAATGTACATATGTATGCACTGTTACAAAAGACACATCAAGAAACATGTCATATCCAGTACAGATACATGTCCAGTACAGATTCTGTTTGCTGGAATAAAAACACAAGTATACTGTTTCTTGGCAGGGCACCAAAATCCCCAAAATCTAACGCTATTCCTTGTAGTTTACCCCTGCTTTGCCACTGATATGTGATTCACAGGATCTCAGTTTCTCTAAAGCTTACCTCCTCCCTTACAGAAACCCAAGCCAGTAGCCCCACTTTCCGTCAGAAAGATACTTGATACAAATGGCTGAAAAGGGAAGAAAGTCCTTGTTTCCTCCAAGACTACCTCCTTCAAGAGGCATGGCCCATGCACAAGCATGTGAGCTGGTAGGAAAAACACCATCTCCACTGCCCAGACAAATCAGGAAGAGCAGAGCAGAGAGCAAGGAGTACCCTTGCAGACGGCCAGCAGCACTCCTTCAGCCAGGAGTCTGGCAACACTACTCAGCCAATCTCACCATCAGCTGCTGCAAGGAGAGGTCCTTCCAGTCCCACCACCCTGCCTGGATCCAGCTGCTCCCCAAGTGCCTCACTGTAAGCTGATCAGACAGATGAACAGGTAGAACACATTGAGGTTTTCTCCCCTCTAGTGCTGCTTTTATTCCTGCCTAGTGCCCCAACCCAGCTCACACACAGGCAGATGGGCTGATGTGCTGGCAGACAGGGAAGTCACAGAGCTGCACTCTGGGGAGGGTTTAATCCAATTAAATCCAAGAAGCACAAACAGGGTGCCAGCCAGATCTCCCACCAGCTGTTTTTTGGGCTTGCTCTCAAGACAACAGCAAGGAACCAACAGGAACCTTTGTGCCCTTCCTTCTTCCGCTGTCCCAAAAAAAGGTTTGTCCTGATTGCAAAGCACAGTCAAGGCAAGCCAAAGCTTCCAAGGCTTCTCCTTTAGCTCCCACAGATACCATATCTGTG
This sequence comes from Merops nubicus, assembly GCF_000691845.1. Classification (NCBI taxonomy): domain Eukaryota; kingdom Metazoa; phylum Chordata; class Aves; order Coraciiformes; family Meropidae; genus Merops; species Merops nubicus. Next base: position 32,586 of record NW_008595061.1, on the reverse strand, counting down.
GAGGGACTTGTAAGACAGAAATACAGGCCATGGCTGTGCAGTGTTGCTGCAGCCTCAGGGAGCAGGGTCTATCATGCTCAGCCTTCACCTAATTCCCCTCAGACAAATATTCAGAGCAGCACCTATGGCAGGACCCACAGCACTAGCACTGTGGCAGGCAGTTTCAGCAGCATTTGCTTTACATGAAGGACAGCATCTAAAAATCAGCCTAATCATCATGGACAAAGATGTCAACTGTGCATGTGTGGTAATCATCATGTACATGAATTGTAATCATTATTCTCCAGGATTAATTACCCAAGGAACGGAAAGGGACAGATTAGTCCTCTCAGTGGCTGCTCCAGCACATTCGAAGGTGTGAATATCACTTGCTGCTTAGAACAAGGCTTCCTCATTTCTGTACCAGATTTTAGTTTAAGGAGCAAACAAGAAAGCAGCTTCAATTTTGCAGTACCTTTCTTTCTCTTAGCAAGGAGCCATCACCCCCGTAAGTGCTTCTGTTACCTTTTCAGCTTCTTACGAAAGACATTTTTCATAATGAAACAGCATGATCATTTTCTGGTGCCTTGTAACAGGCAGTAATGCTATGTCCAATCTTTATAATCTCACTTTTAGAGCCTGCAACGGAGAACATTTTATTAAAAATGGAAGCATGAGATATAGGGTAGTCTTTGCAGAGCTGTTCAGGACACCAAAAGCCTCTGGCTTTTGGGAAAGTCTTAAATTTCTGGCCTCTTAATTTCTTCCAAGCATGTGACAGATCACAAACACAGCTACTGCCTTTTAAAGCTAACCTCCACATAGTTTTAAATGTATGTACCATAACCGAGAGCCACCTAATGGGCACTGCCTGCTATGTCCACCCTGAGCACAAATCCTGGCCTCAAAACAAGCTTCTCTACACAGTACACCGAGTAACTCCCTGCAGAGCTAGCTGTTCATGTGACTGTTTAGTGACCTTGAGCACTCTGAACTCAAAATCTCCTCAAGTGCACAATAACTAACCACTGCGGAAAATAGACTCGCGCAGATTAAGTGACAAAACCTATACCAGTAAGACTGCTGGCAAAAAAACCCCGACTTTCTTTCTAACCATGCACATTTTATATGCACAGAGTGTTAAGAGTCAAGAACACAATAATCCCTTGCTTTCCAAGAGAGGAGAGGAAGCAATCAGACTTAGGATATATCAATAGCTATAAGGACCCCAGAGAGAAATGCCTGAAAAACCTCCGCAGGTTTTCTAACTTTTCCTGATCACAGAGGAGGAAAGGAGGTCTCAGATGCCACAGAGTAACAGTAGTCACACAAAACCAACTTTTATTGATTACAACAAATGAACAAAAGAATTAACCCATGATCTTAGAAAGACCACCTTCAAGCGTGTCCAAAAGTCTATATTCACGGACTGAAGTATGAACAACTACTCTCTCAAACTGAAACAGACTAATCTTACATTTCACTCTCCATTGCCTTAAGAATTGACCTTTGCAGCTACACACTGAAACACGGCATGCAGTAGTTTCCCGAATTCCTCTGGGTGAAGAACAAAACAGTGAATGTCAAACAGAAAACAATTAAGATAAATTACCATTGCCATGTAGTTCTGTCCTACTCCTTATGCAGGTTCTCACTCCAAGTCTTACTCAACTGATTCATTTAACACCGTAGAAACTTTCTTTTGTTGGGTTAGTTTTCTGCTGAGCAGCACATTGATTTAGTTCTGCTCACTTTCCAAACCATGCACATCTCCATCCCTCCTTGTCTCCCCAGGGCAGAAGTGTCCAGCCTTGACCCACATTGTGAAACTTCTCCAGCTGAAGAACCTGCTGAAGGACAGCCTGACATATGGAGAATTCACACACGTCTGGCCTTCTCCCTTTTCCCTAAAGAAGATGTTATTTTATAGTGTCCCTCTATTCCTGTGATCCTCCTACATCAGCCAGATCAGATCTGCTCCTTCCAAAACCACACTGCAATACAAACACGTTTCTTGCACCAAAAAACCTGCACTCGGTAACAGCATTACCTACTCTGTCCAAAACTACAACTTTAATCTTCTGCTGAACATTTACAGGGGAAACAAGGCCATTCCAGTTTTTAAATCCAGTGCTAAAGAGGGTGTACATTTTATAACCTTGGTAACTGAGGTTGGCAGTAGGACAGGATATACAACTGTTAAGCTTCATTAATACGTTTGAGAACACAGAACAGCCTTGGAAAAAACATGAAACACTGGCCATCTGCTAAGGTACTATCACCCAAGGTCACTTACCCCCCACCCACTGAAAAGCTCACAACCAAGGCTGACCTCTGGGATTGGTGTTGCCCTGCCTTTGTAGCACATATGGCTGAAGGTGCTCAGCAAACACTCGGCATCCAGCCATCTGGGTACGATTCCACATGACCAATGTAGCAAAAGTTTTACTAATTGCTAATGCCAGGTGATTGCTTAAAATCTGCACCTTCGGCTTTCCTGCACCTGTTTTGTGATAATGGTGCACTAAGAGACAGGTACTAATATAGTTCCGTGAATTTAACAGAATTTAACTCCTTTAAGTTATTTGTTAACCCACTTTACACCCACCTCTTCTCACTGTTCTACAGGGAACACTGGCAAGATACCATGCTGTAGCAGTAACCAAAATATAACTACTGAAGCAGAAGGCCTTTCCAAAGCACTCGACAGAAAACAGAAGGAAGGCAGAGAGATTATAGAATAGACAGAAAAAAAATTTAAGGCATATAGAATATTTTTTTTAACCTAAATATTCTCCTGAGGAGGCAAGAGCTATCTGCAGCAAAACAACAAATGAAATCAACTACAGAGTTTCTGGTGTTCTCAATGAAGGTTTTTGATTTTCCAAAGTTATTAATTCCTCTAGCACAACCACTGTATTTATTGAGGTTCACAAAGAAACAGCTGTAGGCTGTACAGATTTACTGAATATCAATGCATTCCCTATTATAAACTATTTCTAACCACGTAATTGCTACAAAGAAACTCATATTTGGCATTTACACACAAATTACAAAACAAATAGCCTTCATAATTTTAAACTTTTTTAAATTAATTTTTTTCCCCAGTTCCTCCTTGGCCCAATCAGAGACAGCTAATCCCCATCTGAGGGTGTATCTTCCTCACTGTTAGTAACCCCTACAAAAGTAATCCCTCCATTTTACTACATTTTTAAATAGTGGATTTGTTTGTTTGGGGTTGTGGTTTGGGGGGAGGGGGAATTGGTTGTTTGGGTTTTTTTGATAGCTTATGGTGAACTGCTTACCTCCTCAGTAAAAGAGAAATCTGTTACTCCCACTTTGTCTTAGGATTGTTCCACAGAGAAAGGGTCAGGGAAAAACTTTGTTAAATGAAATTCAGAAAATCAATTCAGAAATGTCACCCCCAAGGTACAGAGTGATACTGCACCACTTGGAACTACTTTTGACTTTTGTTTCTTCCCCAAAACTTACTGGAATGGGAGACTAATGTATGAGGACCTCTCTCATGTTTATTTGAATTGAAATGTTACATAGATTTAACTTTCAGGTCCTTAATCTCTTTCTTGTCAGACTCTTTACAAGCTAGCTGATGCTGAAATAGTGCGTTCAATCTTCTACTTCAAGTCCTGTGAGGAAAAAGAAATCTACCCCTACACGTCCCAGAAGGCTGGTTTTCCACAGCAATCCGTACGCTATCACAAGGCTCGCGGTGCATCAGAAGTCTTCGCAACTGGCACAGCACTGTGGCTCACCAACTTGCATGAAGTCCTGTTATCTCCTACATATCCTTTCTTCACACTTGTCTTATCTGCTTACAGGCTGTTACATTGTCTTTTTATGTTGTCCTGCCTGTATATGCATTACTTCTACATGAAGGGCACATGGAGATGTGTCCTTGGAGATGAAGGTTCAGAATGCAGAGTTCTCTGGGTAACAACTGCTATCATCAGCTCATATCTGACTTGCAGGAATTATCTGTACCAGCACTCCCAGACCACCTTTCCAGAAGTGCCCTTCCCAAGAACAGAAGACTTGGTAGTACTGTATTAGGCAACTTAATACCTACACAAGTGGAAGCATGAAAGTCAGCCTCTGAAGCTCTTAACAGCTGAAATAATGCTTATGATACACCTTTCAAAACCTGGGTTTTAGAGCTTTTGTTGCTCAACATCTTACCAATCTCAAAACTAAAAACCAATTTCCCATCTTTAATATTAATTATGGAAATATTTGTGTATGTGCTTTAGAGTCACTTTACATGTTCAAAAACCACTGTGCAGGGAGCTTAGCACCACAGCTAATGTTGGGGTAGTATGAGTCAAGCCCTCCTCTGAGGCGCAAACCTCACACAGAAGAGGTGCTCAAGGCTGCAGAGCGAATCAGTAAAGTTCCTTTTCCTCTCTCAATTCATTTAGATCACAGTTCATTGCTCATGCATGTCCTCCAAGTTCTCCTGTGTTTTTAAGGCTCCTTTACCTTCAAAATTTCCTGAACTTCTGAGCACGTTTTTTCCCCACGTGTCTAAAGATAAAATCTATTTCCAGAGTCCAAACAATTACTCCGTGACCACTGATAGGCAAAACAAGTTATTGTCTAGGTAGAAAAGGACAGTACCTTAGTAACTCCCACTTTTTAACATAGAAAAAATGCTTGTGCTGTCCAAAAGGCGATTTCAGTTTTAAAAAAATTACTAATTCTTATTTCTATGTATTTTCAATAAAAAGCCAAGCCCAGCTAATCAAGTTCAGCCAAGCCACATTATTATGCATTTAAACCAACGCTTGCTTGCTTAGTGGGATCAAGCCTCAGCGCTAAAGGGAATTTCACAGGAGCTTTAAAATCTAAGTAAATACAGGCACATAAAATAATGAGATGCATATTTCTGCTGCAAATTTATACTACACAAACCAAACTCTTCCCTAAGTAGAAATGCCACCAGTTACTTTGAAAAGCAGCCTCCTCACTTCTCTATTTCTCTTTAA
>NW_008595061.1:13484-27573 GCF_000691845.1 Merops nubicus | reverse complement strand
CTGCTGAAACACTTTTTCCTCTCTCCTTCTAAAGCAGAGAATTTATTACTTAATTTTATAGTATAGAATTTGGAGCAAAATGAAGGAAGCAGTTAACTTGAAGTGATGTGACAGAATCAAGTTTGGGACAGTAGTATTACTCAAAAATGATGGGAAACCTGGCAGAAAACACTTTACTTTTTTCCTAGGTTTAATTTGGCCAGAACAAGGAATATGATCTCTCCTTCACCAGTGATGACAGATGTAAAATGAGATGTCTCGCCACTCTTTTGAATTTGTCACAGGAACTCTTTTACCCTTTAGGAATCATAGACACATTCCAGCAACTCCGAAAATTTCCACCAACCCTTAAAAAATTATTCTGATATTTAAAAATCATTCATAAAATCAAAAATGCAGCATTACTTGCTTGTCTCTCAAATAATATTTATGTTTTTGAGGAATATTTTAATTACAGTAGCTATTAACCTTTCAGAAAAGGCAATGACAAGTTTTCTTTAAACATCCCAAGGACTGCTAACTACTTTTAGCTATAACAGCCCCTAAACTTCCTCAACATGAGGAAGAACTTCTTTACTGTGAGGGTTACAGAGCACTGGAACAGGTTCCCCAGGTAGGCTGTGGAGACTTGAGACCCGTCTATATGCGTTCCTGTGTGATCTGCCCTAGACTAGATGGTCCTGCTCTGGCAGGGAGGTTGGAGCTGATTTTCCCCCCTGGAAATGTTAGGAGGTCCCTTCCAATCACTAACATTCTGTGAGTCTGTAAAATGCTTGTGCCCAGATTTGTCTTGGATGCTTATGACATGGTTACTAGAACCTTCCCATTGATCTTTCAAAAGCAACAGCATTCATCTTTCCCTTGCATCTCTCTTCATCAGGGAAGATAACTTACTATTGCTGATGCATCTCTACTGAGACAGCTGCTGCTCTTCTTCAGCTGCTGCTGTGTGGAATCAAGGCAGCAAAAAATGTCAGAACATCTGAGGCCACAGCAAAGGCAGCAGAGAAAACTGGAACAAAACCTGCTAAGGTCACTTGTGATTTTACTCCAAAGTAAACCACAGGCTTCATCTCAAGGTGGTGACTCCTTAAAAGTTGTACTTATCTCAAAGCAATTGAGAGGAAAAATTCCTTGGGCTTAAGACAGACCAAGCCCTACACATTGATGATGCCCTGTCACAAACCTGTACTGAAGGGGCACCGGGTCAGGGCGTTTGTGACTTCAGCTGAAAAAGAAGTGAGGCCGAGACGCATACATGGCACTCGCCTCCCAGGGGAAAGACAAATCAAAGCCCCGCACCACGCTCACTAACCAATGCCGAGGTCAGCTATATATCTATATATCCGAAAATAAAAACTTATTTCCGTGAAGAGAAGCAAAAGGGAAAGGAAAAAAAGCCGGGAAAGTCTCCCTCCGGAGACTGGGAATCGGAGGTCACTTAAATCCGGCGCTCAGGGTGACGTTACGGGAAGTTCCGGACCCGCTGCCTCCCGGGAGTTGGTGTTCGCGGAGGAACGGTCCCCAGATGGTGGCGCCCGGGTCGGGTACACAGCCCCGGCGCGGTGCGGGCGGCGGCGGCCTGAGTTTTTTGAAGAGCGAACCCCGGAAGAGCCGCGCTTAATATAGCACATTTTATCTTTTAAATCTCCCGCGAGGGATCGAAACCTCGGGGCGGGGAAATCTTCGCGAGATTCCCAAAGCCTGACGGGGAGGCCGGGTATTGTAGTCTGCAAAAGCCAGGAATGAGGACTCGCTTCTCACATGCCCCCTTAAAATTAACTCCTCCAGCCTAACACGTAGTTTTCAACCTCACCTTCCAGTATTGCCTTTCCTGTAGACACATTACAGAAAGCTTTCAGGAATACAATTTGTCTAGCACAAAACAAATACAAACAAAACGATATGAACAAAATTCTGCATTTTTATAGCACAGTATTCCAGGTGCACAAGATTGTCCTGTGTTCAATGAGAAGAAAGCGTGAGGAACCCTGCAAACAGTTTAGGATCACGCTGGATCCAAGCCTTATTTACTGCCATTTTCCACTTCAAAGTAAACTTCAGCAGTAAGAAAAACATTGTGTTTCAGATATTTAAGGCTTGCAGCAAGGCAACAATTGCTTATTCAATTATTTTGTGATTAGGTGGAGTCACAACTGTTTTTCCAAACAACATAGCTCAGTTTCTACCGACCCAGCAATTCTTTTGCCATTTCTAACCATGTTTGTTTATGTTGCATACAGCTTAGCCACCTCTGTATTGATGCACACTGGGAAAATCTGTGCAGCCATCCTTAAGCACCCTCATTAGGAGCAGCCTGGAAAGGAGGAGTAAAGGGTGTGAAGAGGAAGAGAACAAGAAGGCACCCTGAGGTCATATGTACTATAGATAGCAATGAGTATCTGCACCTTGGCAGACCACATCTCATGGAAACTGCAGTAGAGCTGCCCAGCAAAACAGTTGTTGGGAGAAGAGGTTTAAAAAGTGTTCTGCCCTCTGCAAAAAAAGGAAGGACTCACCAACATCATTGTGGAAAGATAATCAATACAAGCCTCTAGAAGGACAAAACATGATTAGTTATCATGGTTACAGACATTAGGCAAGGACACAGCTCTACTTGAAGCACCTCTTGCAGAAAAGTCATTACTTTTACAGCTGAAAGTTAGTTTGGGCTTGGTTATCTAGTGAATCCATTAAATGGTCTCATGAAGAATCACTTTCTGTCACTGCAGAACCCCTCAGAACAAGGAGGAGCCTTATTATCAACGGTAATTTGCTAAAACCAGTATGCAATCCATTATCCTCTCCATCTCTTTGAAATGAGTGATGGGCAATATTGTGCAACAAGAAAAAGAAAGGATTTTGTCCATGATGGTGCACCCATGTTGCACAGGACGAGCACGTCCTGCACACTAGCTAGCAGAACCAGCGTTGGTACTCCAGGCAGGCTGAACTACCTTCTGCAATAAGCACGAGTCCCACCCAAGTCTTTGCCTGGCTATGTGGCAATGGGCTGCAGATTTAAATGGTGAGCTCACTGGAGCATGAGGCACCTGTGTTATAACCAGGACAGGTTTTGCAGCACTGATCAAACCTGGAAGAGGTTGCTGAAGTTCGTCCCACCCAAACGAGTTTTATACATCTTTTTGTATCAACAGAAGCAAGAACAGAAAGGAGTTTTCTTCCCCTTATAGGGCATGCTTCAACTTGTAATAGACAAAGCACTTGGTGTTACACCTGGGTGGGGATGGATATGACCACACACCTTTTACCCTCTTGCTCTATGCTTTCAAAAGGAGTATTTTAGGCAGTAACTTAAAAAAATTGTTCCCATATAGGAATTAAGGTGTATATGTGGGGGACACCCTTCAATTATTTTTTTAATTTCTTTTTAATGCAGTTTAAAAGTAACTGTGAAGTAATTGAAGGATGTCAGATAACTTTTGTTCACAAGCCCACTTGCCTCACTGCTCCCCTACCACTTTGCATTTATACTGACTGCTAGGAAAAGTCTCTCTGATTTCCCTTGGGGAAAACAGATTTGTTTGTTTTTTAAATAAGCCACTCTCAAGTTCTTTTGCATTATGCCACTCCTGCAACACCTGCTCCAGCTGTATGGGATTATAATCAAACACCAATTTTTTTTCATTTCTTTTCCCCATATTTTTAAAAACCATGCTTACAGGGGATAGAAAACAACATTTTGCTGCAGCTGCCTCTGTATTTTGAGCATGGCCTGCAGAGATCAGTCGTGTGAAGCTGATCTCTTGCCACCTCAGGCATCCCACTCTCAAGGACTCCTCCACAATTGCTTTTCCAAGCATAAAGAATTTGGGATGGTAGCAAGCATCACTCAGGTCACTTGCATAGTAGATTTCTATCTAGATAACTTTCTGAAAGTCAGCTGACCTCTCTAGACTAAGGCACATGTTGCTAGTACGAAGAAATTAAGAAATGTCAAATTGCATTAAAGCTTTTCTGTTTTCTTTGTTGGACTACTACTTCCGATTAATCTCCATGGGGGTAAATTAAGATGTCTGAACAACTCCTTCCATGCACGGCCTGCAGAGTTCCCAGATGTGGAGAAGGATAATCCATCCCCACTGTACTTTCTCATGTCTCCTCACCTTACAATTTCACATTACAGTAGCTATAGACAATGCCAGTGAAAGACACTTTAGACAAATGCCAGGAACAAAGACTTTTCAAAACTGTTTCACCACCAGAGTATATTTTTGTCAGAAAAAAAATTACATACACTCTCATATTCCAAAACCATCTGAATAGCAGAAGGTTGCAACAAAGCCAGAATTGTACTCAGTATAACTGAAGTCTGTCCTTAGGTATGAAAACACAAATAACTGCACACGTGCTCCAAAAACAAAATCACAGATACACCAGCGTCCAATTGTTTGTGTCTTTTGCAAGATCAAGTGAAAGGTATCTCCTTCGACCAGCACAGAATTTTTAGTTGCCTCTATCACCTCAGAATTGCATAACCATTTAAATTACTGGAAAATCTGCCATTTTAATCAATCAAGGGAATTACTGCAGATCTATCAGATGACCTATGAAACCTCCTGCTCCCCTTGCACAACAGCTTTCTACGCATCAAGAAAGCCACAAAATTCATGATCTTGAATATCAAAATGGTCTTCATGATTTTGAAGCTTTCATTTAAGCCCTCAAAGCCCCAAGACCCTTTTAAGATAAATGATTTTATATTGGCATTGAAGGATTTAATAAGAATTCATAACTTCTGCATTTTAATCATTCATAGCCAGTGTATTTGATTTACCCCACAATTTCCATCCAAAAATGAAAAACTTTTGAAGAATGAGTTACTCTCAGTGTAAATCTCCAGCAAGTCCCTGTCAATCATGCTAGTCCTTTTTCCCATTAGTTTTTCTGACTGAAACTACACAATGAGTTTAATTACTTCATTACTTAATGACTTCTTATCTTAAAAGGCTGTAAATACATGGAAAGGTAAACTAATAAACAGCAGCCCTCCATGGAAGAGAAGAAACCATTATAAACCTCAGTACAGCTTGTGAAAATCAATTACATTCATAGTTTTCCCTACCCTAACAATTTTACAAAGGAATAAAAATTAAAATCTGTAGAGGTCTGGGATGTTTCTTCCACAGGACGTGTATGCACATATATAAAAGAGGGAAAGAATTCCACGCTCAAGTACAATATTTGCTTGCCAAAAATTGTACATTTGCTCCCGAGTATTAGAATAAAAACCTGTGGGAAGCTGCCATTCCAGAAATTACATGTTGAAAAGAAGTTCCAGTGTTGGACATTTGTCGGGAAGACTAAGCCTTCAATAGTTTTGCTGCTAAGTTTCATTATTTGTTTATTTATTAATTTTCAGTGTATTGAGCGGCTCATTGCACCTTTGTTCAACTACAGGGAAAGAACTGTTTAGTTTACAGAACAGTTTTATATGCAAATTATACTCAACTCATCATAAGTGTCAACAGGGTAAAAAAAGCGTGACAAATTTAAAGCTGTTGAGATTTTTCATAACCTTTGAAGGAATACTGAAATTACAAAGCATGCCTAACTTACTGTAAAGCATTTTGCCTAAGCATGTGCCAAATACTGTATATTAAAGGATTTTTTTTCCTAAATCTACTATGTCACTTTATGCTCCATTTTCTATTTCTAAATATTTGTGACAATTAAAAAAGCTCTGCCTTCTGTATACAGTCAAACTTGCTGTTTGCCTAGCTGTTCCAGAAATAAAATTTCCACTCTGTGGAAACATTTCCATTAGATTTAGTAGCACTGGAGAAAACGCAAGCTTTCACCCCTACACAAATCAAAATTCAGGAGGCAATTCAGAGTTCAAAATGAAGAGATATTTTACTGCCAATAGGGTAAAAAAGTCTTAACAAATCAGCCAGCTGTTGCACTAACAACATCAAATAAAGAAATTGTGGAGCTTTATCAATAATGCATGGCTGCGCACAGACAATTTATAGCTGTTTTCCATCACTGGGTATTGTGTAGTACTAAATTAAGTCTACAAAATTCAAGGACAGTCCACCCACACAGCTACCGTAAGCCAGCCAGGCCACTTTGAATAAACATTTTAAAGGCATAAAGTGAGTTTTATTAGCATGCTGAGCCACAGTTCCTAGTGGACAAAGCAGCTCATTTGAAAGAGTACATTCAGCAAGAGATGAGTTACTCTTGTGCCCTACATGTAGAAAAATAACAAAAAGGAAAGAGATATAGATGCAACAGCCCAAACCCCTGAATTTATTAAGATTAAAACATGAAGCAAGATAATTTACTTTCTATACTAGAAATTGATTGTCAGTCTCAGAAAATCCTAAGAGGTGCTGAACTGGTCAGGTTCTGACAGTAAAAGAGATAAATACCAAAGATGGCTTTGATGGGTTTTGTTTACATTTAGGTAGCTCCAGAGATTAATAGACTTATTTTTTTCACAAGCCATATAAATCAGAAAAGCACACACAAGGCTTTCATCAAGATAAAGAACTAGTTATTGTACTGAAATCACCCCAGCAACATTTATGGCACCAGTCAACAAGCAGGAGATGAGGTCCCTCCCCAGGCCAAATTAACTGAGAGGTGGTGTGCTACAAGTTGGCAGCTTTCAGTTAGTCCCACCTCTTCCTACCCCAGCAGTCCCAGCACTTGAATGACTGAAACAAGAAAGCATCAATGAATTTGGAGCACATGCGGACACATGTGCCAGGTCTGCACATCCAGCAGGTTTTTTATTATCCAGGCTCTGTTCTGGCAGTGACCAATATGCCATCTGGGTCCTCACTAGCTTGGTTTCAGGTGTGGAGTTGGGTGTAACCACCCACTATATGGATGCAGCACCACCAGGAGGTGGGTTTGGGTCATGCTCCAGGCTTCTACTGCTGTTCTCTTCTACAGTTGTGCTGCACAGCTTCCCTCTAAAAAATACTGGCAAGTATGAGGTTTGCAATAGCGTCTTTATAACCACAGCACCACTGCAGGCAGGACCCTCCAGGTCTCTCTGGTAACTGGCATGGCATCAAGATGTCCTTGCCTGGAAAAACTATGCAAAGGTAGAGAATGTAGGACAGCATGGCTGGGTTGCTTGGTGGCTCTGTAGTGTATTTAAGCACAACCACAGCTAAAAGCAGGAAGGATGCAAAACAAGACGACTTAAGACACATCTGTTGTAAGTTGGTCAACTGAAAATATCTGGCCAAATAAAAAGAACACATGACTGCATTTATTGTGCAAGTGTGGAGACAAAAAAGTCAACTCTGATCTGCAGTATCTGGATTTGCAGACACCTCCAGCTTTCTCGTTAAGGTGTACACTGCATATACACCTTACAACATGTACTGTGTTTTGCTACTGCATAGCAAAATTTAGCTTCACTTACAATAGGCATGCTTTCTTAAAATCAAATCCCTTTTGCAGCTGCAAGTGTATCATGGACCTCTGAAGCCAACTGTGTGTAAAACTGATTTAACTCATCCAGCAAGCCCAGAAAACTCAGAAAGTGAAGAGCCAGACTCACTACATTGCTGTACCAGGTCAATAAATCACCAGCCTTTGGGGAAGCAGCTTCATCCTTGTGAAAGCAGAAATCTATCTGCTGTTCAACAGACAGAAACTATCTCAGACAAAGTTGTACTTGGACCTAGTCATGGTTTTTTTTATAAGATCTGTTTTAAGGTTTTTCAGGATCAGCAGAAGTCTAAACACCTGCAGGTTAAGACTTAGTTAATGAAAGCAACTGCTGGGTATTTCTATTTTAACCTGTCAAAAGTGCAAGGTTTTCTTCATAAGGTTGGTTGGTTTGTTTTTTGCTTTGTTGGTGTTTTGTTGGTTTTTTTTTGTTTGTTTGTTTTTGGTTTTTTTCTTTTTCATTTAATAGGTTGAGTTTCTGCTGTGAAGAGTGAAACCACTGTTTTGAAGTCTGGTGACACTGCAGTAAAACTCTTAGCTACATCAAGGTAACAGGACACAGTTTTTGAGAAATCCTCCACAATCCCACTGAAGCAACCTTGGCTTTATAAACAGAAATTAATTTTAGTTAGTCAGTTGTTCATCTCACATTGCAAAAGTCTGTAATCCTGTTAGAAGTGTGCTGCTTCAATGACCTGCACAAGGATCACATTTGGTGAAGTTCAGGGACAAACAAAACGCCCTTGGGCTCTCTCCACTGAGCAGGTCGCTCCAGCAGGATGCTGGCTTTGTAACTCACAGGCAAGAAGCACTGAGGCAGTCACATTACTGTTTCAAAGTAACGGTTATTTCTACAAATGCAAAATGCCTTTAGCACGACAAAATGTTACTGTGTTACATGCAATCATGGGCACAGATATGATCTACAAAACACTATTTTATGAAGAGGAATTGAGCCAAATTTGCCAAACGTTTGATAAATCAGTAGCCCGAGTGATGTTTAATTTGTAGTACCTTTCTACAGTGATGACTATTGCCATTAATACTTGTATTTTCCCCCATCCTCTGCAACACTGAGTTAGGGACCAGCACAATTCAAATATACAGTAAAACAGTTTGCTGCACCACTTGGTGTAAGGGTACACAAAGAATATTCATTATATGTGTATATAACATGGACATCTAAATTCAGATCATTTGAGAAGCCTGTATCTTCACCCTGCTCCTCTCCACAGCCAAGTGCTGACAGAGGAGCAGCCTTTACTGTCCATTCCTTAGCAACTGCACATGGTGCTCTGATGCCTTCTGAGGAGCTGCTGGGCAGTCAGCAATCACTGCTGCTTTGGCTTCCCAACAGCAGGTAAGTCTGCTCTTGAACTTCCACTCTTCACCTCTGTCCTCTCTGTCTGCACGTGTTTCCTTACATCCTCCTTCCCTCTTCTCCCACCTCACACTTTACGCCGCCATCCACCCATGCACCCCACTGGACAGACATCTGGGCTGTGTCTACACTAGTTTACCACAGCCAGGTCTGGGAACCTGCAAAGGCAACCTGAGAGCCCCTCAATGCATATATCCCTGTTTGCTTGTCTGAGCATGCACACTTCTACAAGCAAGACATGGCTGTGGCACACAGAAACTGGGACAAACCTTGTCACAGAGACAATAAGTTTCCTGATTTAGCCTTTTCTAGGTATTTCTCCTCCCTGCCAGCACATCCCTGCCTCAGAGCCCAAAAGCAGTCACAACTGCTTTCCCCCACCTCCTATACAAAGCAGTTCTTTGCTACCAGAGAAGACAAAACCAGCCTTCAAGTGCTTTTCCCAGAGAAAAAGAAGGAGCTCCAGAGGAGTGAAAGCTGTAGTACACCCAAGTGAAGAACAGCATCCTGCAAGGAGGGACAGGCACCACTCTGAGCAAAAGCCCAGGGCCAATTTGAAATGTGTTGGGATGAGGCTGCAGTGTAAGTGCAGGCAGGCTTCCCAGGCACAGCAACTTGCCACAAATGCACTGCAGCACCCTCTACCCTCTTCTGAACCAAGTTTTTGCTCAAGAGAGGCAGAAGGAGAGGCACTGGAGTCTGGGTGCCTGCACATACAGAGTCAAACATGCACCCCCAACTAAATGGCAAGTTCAGAGAGTAACAAATAAAGGCAAGCTATCTGCCCTGCCATGCTTCGTGAGTTCTGCAGTTTGGGAAGAACAGCTGGTGCCTCATCATCTTTGGGATCACTTGATTCAGCAGGCCCTGCTTGTCCCAACAGCTGTCATCAATTCAAGGCCACATCTGTACGCAGATTTACTCCACACTCAAGAGCCAAAGAAGCTGTTCCACACTGCTTAGTTTCACTCCAGTTAAACCAGTGAAAGCACCACAAGACAACAGCTGATCCACAGTGAGCTATCCTAAACAGCTGACATGACAAAGAGACCAAGAGACTAAATCTTTGCTCTTCAGGAGGTGAGTTCATTTTTATCCAAACTCATAGTTTGTGTCTTATCTCTCATCAGGACCTGCACCAAATTGCAGTGCAAGTAACAAGGTGGGCAGTGGCAATCACCAAGAGTAAATAAACCCAGAAGCCAGCTGCCACTTCAAATAGCAGCTGTCAAACCTGAGGAAATCCAGGAGTCAGTAGCAAAGAGCTTTTATACAGAGATTACCCATCTGGACTTCTTTTATTACGGGTTTAATTCAGGACTTTTCTTTGGAGTTGCTCTCAATCTGATCTGTGTCTTTGCACAGCAATATTTCTATATAGCCCTGTCCTGCTGAGGTGCTTACAGCCAGTCGCTGGTCACCAAAATGACTGCAGCGGAAGACTCTGCCATGCACTGAGTACTGCACAAACATACTTTCCAGTGGCTGCTCCACTGTGCAGCAGACAATTCAGCTACGAATCCAAATGATCAGTACAAAAAATGTGTCATTAAATTAAAGATGGCAGCAATAGCTTTAGTGAAAGAATAATAGTCACTTTTCTAGCTACAGTTGCATTTGCCTTCTTACCCATACTTTTCCTAGCGAGTAATTTGTCTTAGAGATTGAAGATTAATCTTTTTTTTACTGCTAAAACATTGTTAATACATAGATGAAGGACTAAGGCATTCCAATAGAAAGGTACACAAACACTTAAGAGTGTAGATTTGGTGATTTAGAAAAACAAGTTGTTTCTTCATTGCATCAGTTTTTACCTTACTGATGTCAGGGAATTTACTAGTAACTAAAAAACACCGGTAGTTTGGTCCACTCCAAGACTCCACGTTAGTATGGTTTACTAGAGAGCAAGAGATGGAGCTGGGACAGTCTATGGGACCATGCCTATCCTCTTTCCCCTGCCCCCAGAAAAAGAAGTCACATCTTACCTTAAAATGTGGATAGAAGTGGCAGTCCTCTAGTTTCCTTTAAGCCTTTTCAAACATCACAAATAATGCAAAGGATTCAGCTAGTTCAGTGCCTCAGCATTTGACAGCGCATTCATGAACCTGAGAGTCATCCTACAAGAAAAGAATGAAAAACGCCAATTAGTCACCAATTAGGCAACATATCACATGCTTAAAACCACTGATGCCTGGTAAAGTCATACTGCTAAACAGTAATGAAGTTACCAACAATCATAAATATGAAAGGCTAAGTCACTTCTTTGCTTCCAAGGTGAAATGCACAAGCAACATTTTGGTTACAGTACCCTGGAAGGAAAGCATGTATCTTGCAATAGCTATGTCATCCTGCACTGCCTTCCCAATTTAAATCCTCTTAGTTCAAACACCAGCCTGTGTGAATGCACAGAAACAAAGCTCCAGGCATGGCAGGATACACCAGCCATGCCAGTTAGAGAAACACACCAGTAGTGTTTAAGGAAAGGTTACCTGGTACTAGTCTGAACTGGGAAATGCAACAGAAACCCATATGAGCTAAGCAGTAGCACTACGTAAGCCAGGACTTGAAAGACATGGAAGTACTTCATAGGCTGCATTAAAAAGAGACATCTACAGATTACTTTATTTCCATGAATAGGCTTTTAAAAAAAAAAATCTCATCTTGCCAAGACTCATACATACTCTCAACCATTAATGAGTAAAGACACCCCAGCTGCAGCTAGGTTCATGTCTGTACCACTATGGCATAGAGGACAGCACTTCTCCTCCACAGCAATTCATCACAGATCTTCTGTCAAAGGCTTAGACACTTGCCTTTCAGTTCAAGTCACTTGGCATGTTTAATCCCCCAAACAAGCAAAATTCCCAAAGCTACAGGTGCACATGTATACTTAAGCCATTCCCTGTACTGAGACATCCCACCTCACAACCACTCAGAGGTACAAGTCCAAGTCAGCTGCACCCTGAGGCTGTGGTGATACTGAATAGTTGGACAAACACAATGCTAAGACATCAGAGAGCTACAGAGTGATGGGACTGCAGAACAATTTATCTGTGTCTAGCACGGTAGCTCAAGAATTCTTCTCAGGGAAAAGACACTTCTTATGATCCAGGTTTTAAATAAGTACTTCCCTAAAGCTTTGGTAGTAATGTAGAAGGAAGTGGTCCCAGTTTGTAAAACTACAGAAATGTAGGCTTAATGGAGTTCAAGGGAATTAGACCAGGTAATAAGAGGTTTTGTTATAAATTAATAAACTAGCACTGAAAGCATACCACATATCAATGTCCCTACAGATAATATATAAATATATATAGTTTTAATCCTACACTGTTTACAAATCTCTGAAACAGAAGTTCTGAATTTTTCAAGACTTCAGCCTTCATCTTCAAGATGATCAGTTGATAGTTACACATCCTGGAGTACTGTTCAAGGACAAAAAAAATCCTTTCAAACTCTCACTACCATACCCATCATGCCATGTCCTCATGACATGGTGTCAAGATCATTCAGGTATTTCTCATGGGTTAATTTTGCCCCAATAGAGCAATTTTGCTGTTGCATGTTGTCCCATAACTAGCTTAAACTCCATACCAGGTACTCTGCAATTCACATGAAGAGAATGTTTATGCCCACACCTGATCCAGACCAGCTTGAAAGCAGAGTAACTGTGCAACACCAAAAGCCAGGACTAGGACATGGCTTAGTCCAAGATGAACTAGAGACCACTTTGTAGGATTTGCTCCTCCTTGTCACAGAGGACTGAAAAAAAGTCAGAAATGCTCTGGGAGCTAAGATTTACCACGTACCTTACTGTTTTCCACAGCAGATGGAAAGAATGCTTCAGTTTTGATTTTTACCCCAAATTAATCAGAGCATACATGCATACACAATCATCTGACTCCTACACATCCAAACCCAACCAAAACAAAAAACATGGTGCTGCACACCTATTTTTTTCCCTTATGGAGAGAACTAAACCACACCTAACAGGTATTAATAAAAACACCGAACAGTACAAAACATTGTGATACAGTGGGGATTTTAAAAAAAAGTAACATTATAAGCCTAATTTGAATCTGTGTAAAATGGATTTATGTATCTCTCATCAAAAAGCAATTGTTCTTCTCAGCTGCCTTGCATATGGCAGTCTCAATTCCCAGGCAGAAAACTGACTCAGTGATCAGCATAAGCTAAGCACTAAGTAGAAGCAATGAAAAGCATAAATGAAAACAAACATGGTGAAACAGTTAAGCAGAGATACTGCATATACCAAGAGAGCACATTTACTGATAAAGTTGTCATTTTTAAAGGAAGCTTTCACCATGACAAGATTCTACATTTAAACAAAGCTTGCTACTCAACAGCTATTTCTTAAATTCCCAAAGACACGATTTCACCATTTTTTCACAGAAAGTCTACATACTTCACAGCATGCTCTAGCTTGACAAGTTCTCCACAGGTGGGTAACACACGTATTCAATCTTCTCTCCTTTTCCATTTTAATATTGTTCAACACCTCCTCCCACACACTCCCCCAACACACACAGCTCCTTCAAGCAGACAGCAGCCAGGTTCACTTATATAAAGAGGAATTTATGCTCCTCTGAGAAAACAGCAGCCCCCTCACCTGCAGGGGCATGCCTGGATAACTTATTGAGATATGCCTCAGATACTGTGTCAAACACTTCAAAGTCAGTTAAAGATGCCCTGCCTAGCAGCAGAAGGGTAGTTACATTCTTGCTGGAAAGGAGACATTCCTTTAAAATAAATTTTAATTTCAAGGTAACATTTCCAGTGATAAAGACACTATTCCCTGGTGAATACACTCTATAGACAGAAAGCCTTTAAGTAGTCAAAAGTAATATTCAATTTTGGTCCAACTCACTGGCATAAGTTCCCATAATTTCTAAAGGAAATGACTAAGGCCATGTCTCCATGGCACAAAACCCTGTGCTAATTAACCTTGCAGAGACACTAATTATTCTGGGCAGGATGCCATGGTACCATGACTAGTCTGCTGCCTCAGGAATCCCATGCTGTTGTATCCTCCCACTCAGTCACCCCCCTGCTCCCCTACAGGCAGTCTCCTTCACATGAAGGAAGAGTCTTACACCAAAGATGAACCCTCCATGGAGGAGTGTTTCCTCTCAGAAGCTATCCATACAGCTCTTTTTTTAATTTAAGCCTGTGACCTACAGCAGACAATACCAAGCTGTACATTGCACTAATTCTTAACAAATAGTAAAAGAATCAATCAGTATTACTGAGGAT
>NW_008595061.1:7047-13453 GCF_000691845.1 Merops nubicus | reverse complement strand
CAGGAATGCGAGAGGATGTACCTGTGGACAGTCTCCTTGACCCCAGCAGAGAAGTTCCAGAACAGCATATGTATAAGGATAACGGTGAATTGGTGAATCACCTGCAGCAATTCACCCCACAAGATTTTAATTTCTCTGTTGGTCCCAAAGCAGAGCAGGAAGAGATCCTGCAGTGGTACTGTAAATGTTCACGAGTTAGTAGGTTCCAAACAGCCAACAATGGTGTAGCTCTTAGGACACTAAAAAAGGTTAAATTGTTGCCAAAGTAACTTTCCTTTCAACATTCTAGTGATAAAACAAGTTTTGGGCTAAAGCCAGAACACCTTATCTGCTGTACCTTATGCCACCTCTTGGTACAGAGACCAGCTCTTCACGTACTGCAAATGGACTTTGAGCTTCTTGTAACTCGTTAACACACATGCCATAAGGAATAAGGTACTCAGCAGTAGCTTGAAGAGACTGTACCAATAGGAACAGGTTTTTGCACAGCCAGAGAGCAAGAGGGAAGATGAACATGTGACATCCAACACAACCTGCAGCAGAATGTAGCCTTTCAGCCTGACAAATAACACAGGATGGAAAAATGCAAAGGGTCATTAACTGTGGCCCAAACAAGCCAAAGCCAGGGACAAGTGTTTTCCTGCCCAGCAGGACAGACAATTTCAGAGTCTGAACAGCCCCTGTTCAGCTCCTTCATCCTCCCCTCCACCAAGCCACATCTAAAAATGAAGCATTTCCAAGACAATCCTGTCTGTATGGCCTCTCTCAAACACAGAAAAAGCCCCATGAATTTATGCATGAGTTACTCTAGTGAGGGGGATTCACATTGCTGGTAAATGGGATACACCAGCTGAGCTGGAACCTGGCAGGCAAGGCTGGCTTCTCAAGTTTCAGCTCGTTTGCACAGGCAGAGGTCACAGAGCAAGGAAGGGCAGCTTCACCTTGGTCCAGGGTTTGTAATACAGTGGCCAGAAACCAGTGAGCGGTTCCAGCAAGCAGGCCGCTTCTTGTGGCAAAAGCAAAGAGACTACTGCTAGTCCAGTACAGAGTGCACTGCACTAAGACAGGGAGAAAACACTGAATAAGAAGCGTCAAAACCCTCCTTGAACCTTCTGTGCTCTCAGAGTGCTCTACAAGTACTCTGCTGCCTAGTCCAGCACAGATGAAGACAAATCCTACATCACTGTGAAAAGCATAACTTAATTTACAAGAAGTTAAACCAAATTTGGTAAGTAAGCATTGAAGTAACAGTTCTCACACTTAGATCCAAAGTGTGTCAGCTCATGAAAAAAAATGGGGAAGTGTCGTAAGAGACGTTTTCTACCCAATCACTTTCAAAAAACAGTACAACTTTTTCAAAGGCATCTGGCACACACCTAAGTTTGAGGCTGACTAATAAAAGGCTGTCTCCTTCAAAAGATTTATTTATTAATTTTTTTCAGACCCAAAGTCCAAATGTGAATTGTACACAGTAAAAACAACAACCTGCGTAAACACTTCAGTCTCCAGTCAACAAAAAGCGGTCAAGATTGTGCCAGGGCAGTAAAACTTGGCAAGCCACACAAACAGATGTACTGAATCTTAACACCTTTAGCTGTCAGCTCACGTGAGACTGACTTACCATTCACCGTACCCTGAGAAGCCAGATGCATGTCCTACTCCATACTCTAGTACCTTCCCTATACCAACTGTGGAGTTCTCCATGGGATTTCTGAATGGACAACTTTGCCTGGTAGGACAAACAGTTCTGTGACACACCACAGCAATGGAGATTTTCAGCTGGCAGACAGAAATCTGAGCTTTAACCAGAAATGAGCAAGCTTCTAAAAAGTAACAGCACAAATATCCACTCAACTGAGGCTTCTGCCATAGATGAAGCTTCACAGACCATGCTAGAGCTCAGACAATGCTTTCTTTTATCCCACCTGCAGGGAAATCACTGCTCCTGGACTTAATTTCAAAGGCAGGATGGGCTTTACAAGACCAGTTGAGATAGTTGATGTTAGACAGGGAGAAGTGGTCTTAAAACTGAAGCACTAGTGTGAAGCTACCTAAAAGTGGTTTATGAATGAAGGAAAACTGGGAAGACCCTCAGATTCAGCTGACTTTCACTTATCTTCTCAAGACACCAGTTACATTTTGTACTACACTCTTTATCCAGTTATACCCTTTACTTGTTCACACTACCACATCATGAAACACCTCTGACAAGCAACTATACTTCTGTATTTGCTTCCTCAAGGAGACCAAGGATTAGGAAAGGGTATGAAGATCATTCTTTTGTCATGCAATGAAAAGGAACTGGGAAGATGGAGAATGAAACTGAAAGGGCCCATAAGCCACTATTTTGCTTGCCTGGTTCCTAGGTCAGATGGCATCTCATCTGCCAGTGGGACACAGGCTTGGGAACACAGGCTGCTCCAAATGAGCAACACCTGCTTACTCCTCTAGTCCCATCCAAGCTGGGCAACAGAGAAAGGAAGGGTAAAAGGGCCTGCCAACCCCTCCAGAACCTTCAAAATTAAGTTCAAGGTGCAGAGCTGATCATCATTATCTCCAGAAACAGCAGCCTCTGTACTTAATACACTAAGTAACTTGGATTAACACTAGTTACCTAGTTAGATAACACTAGTAACCTTGACAGATCCCAAAAATTCTTAATTCCTATATTTCAAGTGACAAAAGCAAACCTCTATAAAAACTCTGATCTTTCTTCATGCCATTTCCCTATCCCCATAGCAAATGAAAACACCCCCAGCTGTCAAGCATCACTAAATATCTTACTAGGTATCTTACAAGAAGGATCCTCAAAGTATATTGACATGGTAGTGACAAAGTAGTGACCTATCACCAAGGGCCACTGTCATGGCAATGCTGTTTCCCTCCTGCAAAATCTAAAAGAGGAAATACGATAGCTGTCTCAGATGTTCTGAATCAATGACTTAAGCTAAAAAAAAGTAATTGAGTTTACTTCCTGTGAAGCAAACTAATCCAAAATAACCACTGTATGTCCTTCTACCTTCAAGTTCACCATGTTCTAGACATGCTGATTGGTAATGCTTGTGTCCGTTTACCACCCCTTGTGTAAAATCAGAGGTTCAGTGACCAGGAAAACTAAGCAAAAAAACCAAACATATGGACCCAAACAGAAGGGCAGATTATTCTCCAGAGTACCACCACTAGCTCTTAAGAGAAGAGTTTTATTCCAAGACCTATATCACTCCAAGACATTTGTCTTGCCTGCGTCCTTCAGAAACTAAGCAGAAGAGAAGCTGGTCTTAGCTTCTCTCCTGCTTAAGAAAGACGAGCACACACACAAAAGGAGGAGAAGCAGTGCTGGTCAGGATGTTCTTTTCTCTTGAAAGAGTTGTCATGGCTAACATATTCAACAATAGCACAGATTAGAAACTACAAAAGCAAGCACGCAGAAATGACAATATTCCCTGTCCTTTCTGCCAAAAAATATGTTGGGACACTGTCATTACAATGACAGTACTCTCTTTATATATACACACAAAGAAAATACATATACAGTAAGCACTGTATTTTCAGGCTCCAGCTCATGAACATTAAATTGCAATCTAACAGCCTAATCTCTCAAACTAGGCTAGGGGAAAATACACATGTGAACTGTGTGATATTCAGCACATTTCCTTTGACAGCCAAAAGTATAGGATAAAACGACAAGACTCACCTCTATCCACACAGTCTATAAAACATGAAGGTCACAGAGCAAAGAGACCTCAGCTGATTCTGCCTGAAAAGTTACAGGCTTCCCTTTGCAAGCACAGGCAGCAGAAGGCAGAGGAGGGACAGGATGGGGTAGAAAAGCAGATGAAAAAAGCACAAGCTTTGCAACACTGCTTTATCACGTCAGTGTGAAGGCTCAGTGTGCTTGTGGGTACTCGGGGTCACTGCAGATGAAAAATTGCCAACTTAATCATGGTCCCACCATGGCTTCTGCCCAGCAGACTCATTTGTGTGCAACCATCCAGGTGGTTGCAGCAGTTTCCAAACTGTTTGCCCACCAAAAAGAGATACCAAAAGGGATTCCACTTGCACACACAAACATGCCCACGCATAGGGATTTGACTTACACACATACAGTCACACTCTGTAATACTTCCTCGACATGAAGTCCTGCTATTCAAAACCAAATCACCGCTTCCAAGCCACAAGTACTCCATCATTTCGATATATTTTAAATAGCCCACTAGATTGTAACACTCAAACCTACTCCATGACACAAACCAGATCAGATTTCACTATTTCATTAAAAAGTAAAAAAAAAAGAGACTGAACTTACAGGGTTGTTAGTCCACAGTTTCTCTCTAGCACACCATACATCACTGAACTGCAATGCCTGAAACAGTAACTTGACCTCTCTGGGAAGGTGGGCGGTATTATACGAGCTGAAACATTAGAAACATGCATAATTACACTGGGTATTTGCCACACATTCTTTCATCCGTGAACCAATATGAATGGAAAAGTCACGCTGACACTCCAGGCTTAGATTATGTCCAAACCATCAATTAAGAAGATTTTTTCATGGGGCCCTAAAAGAAAATATTTTTAGGGCAGGAGCAATTTTCTTCAGACTTAATTTGCACATATTGCAAAGACTCAATGACAGTGCTGCCAACTCAAAGCCAAGACAACAGTGGGCTACACCAGGTATCTTCTCAGCTTTCTTCCCCACCAGTGACAACTTAGTGTCACTTCGTGCTCCTCTAAACCCATGGCACCCATTCATGCAGCACATTAGAGGACATCTGCCAGGGCACCAGCCACATTCCATCACTAACTATACACCCATTTCTGCACACCTGTGTAGTGCCTGCCTGCTCCTCAGCACAAACACTCCACAGGCCTTTAGAAGAAGCAGCCCATCCACAGGGAGGGCTGGGTCAAAACACCACTGGAAGGGCAAATGGGGCAGATAACAATGAGAAGAGACCATGGTTCCTCCCAGCTGCACTGGCAACCACAGCTCACATCACAGCTGTTTATGCTTATGGCAATACCCCCTTCACACCAAGCATACAGAGGGCACTCTGGATGCAGCCTTCTCTTCCCTTCAAGGAAAGCAGAACTAATCTTTTGAGTTTTCAGTGGCAGAACAAGATGACAAACACTGCAAGCTAACATTCATAGCTGAAGCCTTGTAAAACACACAAGACTTATAAAACTTTTAAGGCTGTAAGGCAACAAAAAGCACATTTTTTTCTTAACAGGGACAAAACGGTTCCCAAACACGGAAGAACAGTGCATATGTGTTTAACTAGCTTCCTGTTACATTAAGTCCTCCTATACCTCAAACTCAAGACCTAGCCACATTCCTGGCCAAGTGAGATGCAGCTACACCTATGGATGCTGTAATCCCCGTTGCCTCTCAGCTTACTTTGATAACTACATCCACTTGTTGGTCTGGGCAACTCACTCGCCCTTCCCCTTTCCACAAGGAAGCACTTCCAGCATTCTTGATTAAGCCCATTTCATTCACAGTGGTTGCCACAAATAGATGTCAAATACATGGTATTTATTCCAGCTAATTCCCCAAGCTCTAGGGACAATGCATGCTTCTAGAACACTGTTCCAGCAGACACATTAATATCTCTAGAGTAGTTCTTCTGTTTTGTCCTTCAAGAAGCCCAGCTCCTTCTGTTTCTTCCCCTTCATTATATACTTCCAAAACCTATAGTGAAGTACCTCTTGATTTATGGAAGTCAGATTTTGCTATTTCCAAGATCTGTGTTTGCCCTTTATGCAGCATAATCATATAGGTCAGAGAACATGAGTTGCCAAAACAACCACACAAAAGAAAGTAAAAAAAAAATTTTCCACGTACACCTGAAATCTCAAAATACAAAAATTGGTCAGTGTCAAGCTATTAGGACAATATAAGCACAACCTGCTTGAAAGGTGGGATTTGTTACTTTTTAACCTGCTTTTTGCCAATAGTGGTTTACTGAGGTTATACCCTGAGTACTTTCTTACACACTTCTGAAAGCTGCAGTCAGCTTTAAGTTTCTCTTCCATATAACCCAAAAATTCATTAAAAGATGACAGAACACTCTTAAGCCTTACCTAAGTAGCTATTCAAAATGCCTAAGCTATGTGATGAAAATGTTTTAAGTCAAACAAAACTAGTTTATGGTGAAGAGAAATGAAAAATTATGTGCATTTCAGCACAGAAACTGCTACAGAGCAAAGATCTGGGTTTGCATCAAATCCTGGTTGGAATCATTTAACTGCCGCTATTTAAGAGCAAGCATTTCTGAAGTATTTTTCAGTACTTGCTTTTCCAGTAAATACCAGAAAATGGAAAAGTCAACACTATAGCTGAAAGGTTCTAATTTAGAAGTGGTTTGATAACAAACTTCAAGTCATTCTCCTGGGAAAG
>NW_008595061.1:4297-7037 GCF_000691845.1 Merops nubicus | reverse complement strand
ATTAGGGCACAGAGCTAATTAGGGCTTGTCAGTTAAGCTCCTTCTCCTGCTTTGTTCAGAAAAGCTAGACAAATAGCTTATCCCTGGACAGACCTGGGGGCCTTTCGCAAATATTTTGTATTCCACTGCAAGCTTAGGCACATTACATAAACACCTGGAGTACCCAATAGAAATGTGAACACCTCCCCCTCTGCCCTGCAGTGAGTGTCTTCATGACAGCTCATTTACACTGACAGAAAGAAAACAATATTATAGACGGGTTCCATCCAAAAAAACGTTGTCATGTATAGCTTGCCTATGCATACACAAGGGTTTGGGGGGAAAAAGGAGGAGGGGAAATTCAGGCACTTAAGTAACTTTTCCAATCCTCCTTTCTAGTTTTAAGAGTGTGCCTTGTATCAGTAATAAGAGACTGTTTCCAGAAGGGTGGGAGACTAGACTGTTCTGGAGAGAAACAGCAGTGAGACTCAGGTATGTTCATTTTTTCCTCGGAGGTGCAGTCCAGTTTGGAAGTGCTTCAGCTTAAACTGCAACATGCCCGCAGAACTGCAGCTACCAAGCCTAACCACTGAGCAATTTTTAATGCATTTTTTTATTTTTCAAACCTACAGAGAAGCTACACTTTACTGTTCATTTCAACCACCTCAAAGTAGATGCAGCTTAATTAAAACATTCTATTTGAAAAAACAGGGAAGCAAAGTCTTCCTCTTCACTGCTACTCCAGAGGACACCACGCAGAACTTCCACTGAGACAAAGGCAGTAGCAGACAACCAGGGAGATGAACTATCACTCACATTTTATTCCAATGAGTAATAATTACATGGTTTAAGAAGACACAAAATCCATGTGTATGATAACATGAAAGAAACTGTCCTCAAGAGCTAGATGCTCCAAGATCATATTTCAAAGCAACAGGGTATCGTTCTGTTAATCTTCTGGGAAAACCAGCATGGATATTCTGCTTCAGTGTGATTAACACAGGAATTCCAGCCCCTCCATTGTGACCTTCCACAAACCTCAGGGGTCAAGAGTATCAGCTTGTATGTGTAGTGCTACAATGCTAACGTATCTGTACTATCAACAAAAGCCTTCTGTAACAACAGGACCAACAAGTTTCCAGGGGAAAGGAGCAATCTATATATACACTCTATGACTGCCACAAACGGCTTCTACAAAACCCCAGCTGAGAAGCTGTTCCTCTGAAAATAGTTGCAGAAATTTTCTTTTTGCTATGCAGTTCAAAAAAAAAAAATTTACCTCCACGTTTTACTCCCAACAAATACCCAAACCCTGTCAAAACAGTAACAAATAGAAGACTGCTTTCATAGTACAATGGTTCATGAACAAAATGAAGCCCAGAGCAAGGCTGCTTCTTGCTCTGACAATGCAGTGCTACACAGAGGGAGGAAGGGTTTGGGGGAAAGATGTTCGGGTTTTTTTTGTTGTTGTTTTGTTTTGTTTTGTTTTCTTTGAGCTATATCACAGCACATTGCTGGTGAAACCTGACGAGCACAAGCAAGCCTGAATCCCACAGTGACAAGGCTGCTCCTCGCCCTTCCTACCAAAGTGACTGCGTCCTCCTACCCCAGCACTTCCCAGCAGAGTGACCAACAGGGACTACCCCATGGAAAGGGAGCAACGTGGACAGATGAGGAGGCAATGGCACCTGCTCTGCAAAGGCCCTGCGCACCATGAGAACAGCCAGTGAAAATTTAAACTAAACCCCACTCAGCATGCTTGGCACAAATACCCTCAGGGTGATGAGCATCAAGCCATGAAAATAGATCATCAGATGAGGTTTTTTTCTCCTCATTCTTACCCTTTGCAAGGTGAGAAGAGTGAAAGAGGACACCATCTAGCAAGAAGGCTGCTAATTAATTCCTCCTCACCCAGGCACTGCAAAGCTTCTAGGTGGAAAGTACCCGCTTATCTAGGAACAGGCACTTGATAGCACGTTAAGAAAGAGGCTTGATTGGTTCTGAAAAATGCTATAAAAGACACCATCATCTCACAAGATCAGTTAGAACATTTTCCCTTTGAAAAAAGAAAAGCAGCATCATTTTTGCCTATATTATTGAAAACCTGGTTAGTTTTCAGAGCACCAACTTTGCACAATGATTTTGATGAGAAGTCAACATGCCACAGATGTTTTCAAAAGGATTACTTCACTTGAGGAAGGGTCCTCGTATCATCTCTTAGGTGAACAAGAGAAGCATTTTATTTCCTGAAATAAACTACCTCTGAATAGGTTGGAAAAGGGTAGAAATCTCTTGCTGCAAGGGCAGGATAAGACAGATGGAAAGGCAGAAAGACACCAGTGGAGCCCACAAAAAAGATTTCAGCACACTGAGGATCTCAAGCTTTCTGTGACCAGCAATAATCTGTTTGCCCAGCAAGGCTGCCCTGTTAGTACTATCACAATACAAACAAGAGGAGTCACAACAGCAAGACTCAAACTCCTGGCTGTCAGCAGGCAAATACAGCCATAAGACAAATCTCTTCTGAACACCTGCAGCTCAGCTGTAGCCTTTTGGAGTGCCACAGGGACATCACAATCATTAAAACTTTGAGGAACTAATCCACCTGCAAGCACAAAGACTCAATCCAAACAACTTTCATCCTTCTCTCTCTGTGACTGATGTCACTCATTGTAGCTAGGACACAGCATGGAGTTATTTAAATGAATATTTTGGGGTTCTGACAAGGCAGGACAAGTTATAAACTTGTGCAACACCCTAG
>NW_008595061.1:0-4240 GCF_000691845.1 Merops nubicus | reverse complement strand
TGTATGGGCACAAGTGGGCAACATACCAACTGGACAAAGACAATCAGAAGGTTGTTGTGGGTTGTGTGTTTGTTATTTTTTTGTGGGGGGGTTTGTTGTTGTTGTTGGGTTTTCCGCTTGTTTTTTCCCCCTTTTTTTTTACTGTTGATGTACGGAAACAGACTCTATAACTGGGCAGTTCTACAGTAGGTGTGTTTATTGCGTGCAAATGCACGGGGGATCGCTCCACCACAAATGTGCATGCCCGAGGAGGCAAGTCCTCCCACATTTATACAGTGAAACAATACATATTCATGTGACGCCTATACATATTCATTACCTAACCCCGCCTACTCCCGCTTTGTATGCTAATTAGTTTCAGTCCTTCGGGCTTGCACAGATCTTCCCAAAAATTATGGGCAGGGGTCTTTCCCTGGAATGCGATGATTTTGCAAGCTTGTAATGTCTTTATCAGTTTGAGCTAATTTGTGTCCTTGTTTACCATCCAGCAAGGGGATTTATCAATGTTTTTGTGACAGGTGCCATCCTGTTTTCTAATTCTTGTTCCTTAGGGTTGCCTTCTAGATGAGGTGGGAAACACCTTCCCTTTTCATGGTTGAGTGGTCTTTTCAGGGTTGCTTTTAGTTAGATAAGGTTAGAATGTCCCTTCTGTCTGTAAATAAGTCCTTGCTAGCAAGAGAAAGTAAACTTTTCCATCTGTTAGCTGTTTCTTTTTCTCTAAAGTTGTATGGTCCTGTGTTCTATGTTCTAAAATTCTTAATATGTAAAATTAACCATTACTTTATTACTATTCTTCCCCTATATCACTGTGGTATCAACTCCTGGGCTCACAGAGTGTTTGTTGAATACAGAGCAGATGTGCAGCCTACCCAGATGTGTTTCCTCACATCAATTTTTCACACCCTTGTCCCCATCCTGAAACTGCTTTTCATTCTACCTACCCAGTTATCACAGCCACATATTTTCCCCTGAAAAAAAAAAAGATAATTTCTGGCTTTACCACAACACAAACCCTTCACTGAAATCTGAGAAGCAAGAATGTTTTACTTGGTTTGAATCTGAAGACACCTGCATGTCAATCTCAGGTGTGCAATTCAGCGCCAACAGCAAAAGAATAGAAATGTCAAGGACCAGATACTTTCTTAAACACACCAGACTTTGCTTCGGGCGAACAATAGGAATACTGTTCATTTAATTTTCTTTTTAAAGCAGAAAACCATGGCTGTAGAATACACCATTGTAAGTTAATTAGTTGCTTTGTACAAGCTCCTTGCTGCTAAACCATTTGGCTTCAAGCCCTTTGTTAGACAGGTAACCTGGGACAGGCTGACCAGAGGATCCTGAAGATATATAATGCCAGTGCCCAGAATCCAGTCTGGGTTAGCAGGAGTTACAGAGCTGTCCTCTGGGTGATTACTGAGCATTTCTTACCAATGCTATCAAATCTGAAGAATGGGACAGAACAAAACACACAGGGTCACATTTCATACTAAGCTCTATTGCTCCTTTTCAAAAGCAATGAAATACCCTTTCTTGAGTGTAAAAGTGAGGGCAAGTCCTTCCTTATTTGGAAGGAACACTTGCGCACATTCCTTCCTTTCATACTGTGTACATCTCTACTTAGCATTGCAAGCTGCTGCATGACGACTCAAGTTTGTTACTGATTAACAGCTCACTTCAAGTCTTCTGTATGCCTTAATCCAGCCCTGCTCCTATCAGTCAGGCATCTCGACACCATCTTTTTCTTACAACTTTACCCCCAACGTGTCAGACATATAACTCAACAGCCCAAAGTTCAATGTGAATCAGCAATCTTCTTCCCCCATCTCCAGATCACAAACCTCATCTGCTTGTGACTATGCAGTCCTGGAGCACAAACCTTTGACATCCTGACAGGCTCTGCAGGCAGCAGATGGGGGCTGTGCTTTAGCTGCCATCCCTGATTTCCACGCATGAAGAGACTAAGCTTCGAGTCAAGAAGAGGTAAAGGGAAATGCTCTGCCTGTCCAGGTACCTGCAGATACCTGATAAGATACCTTCAGAAGGTAGATAGCTAGACTACCACACTATATCACCCATTCACTTCTAGAGACTGAAGCCCACCCCTCCTGCCCAGGAAGGGCACCTGTTCATGTGCAGGATGGGCAGTTACTTTAAGCTGACTGACAAATACCGTGCTTCAAATTAGAGACCAGGGGAAAAACAAGGTACTTCCATTTTGGATACATTTCACCCAAATGAAATGTTTTGTGTTTTTTTGTGGTTTTTTTTTTTCCCTAAAGAAAATAAAGCCTACCCCTTTCCTACATATTGAAAACATTGCATCAGTCCTTCATCAATACTTGGACTGCTATCTTGCCTAGTCATCCAGAGTTATGCCCTGGCATGGACAAAGGCAGCACCCCCCAGCAAGCTTTGCTGTAGCAGCTGCTGAAAGGTGATGTTACGCAGCTGGTACCTCACTACCTCCCACTCTGACCCACCACCACACCTTCCCCCAGGCACCAACACAGCCTCATTTATCTTCATTTGCTCCCGGCACACAGCCTTTAACCAAAGATAACCTCAGTCTGTGCCTGCAGATCACACTTCTCTCACCAGCACTGCCACCCAGGCAGGCACCCACACACCTGCCCCTAAGGCAACATCCTACCTTAAGAGGGAATCCCAAGCACAGGATCTCACCCACTCCCTCACTCCTCTTCCACAGTGAGGTGTCTCCAATAAAATGTTTTTAAACATGCACACGTACACTGCAAAAACCTGCCCAGGGGTCTTACCCCAACGCATATTTGCATTGTACAATGAGTGCTCCCAAGTCCTGCCGCTGGCACGGGCCAGTGACCACAGCAGGGGTGAGGTCACATCTTCATAGCCTCACAAAGCCTCCAAAGGCCAAGGCAGTGCCAAATGGCATTGCAACTGTCTTTCAGAAACAAGAGGAGGCAGAAGACAAGTTGCTGCCAACACTGGATGCTTGTGCATTGGTTTAATAGTTGTATCAGGAGATAAGCTAGAAGGCCCCTCTGCTTGCAACTACTGGTACACCTGGTCTCATTTCCAAACACGACCTCTAGCAGCCCACACAGGCTGCTACATAAAATCAGTCATGCCAACCCTAATATGATTTGGGCAATAGTCAGAAATCACTCCTGGGTCAGGAGCACTGGTAGTCCCTGTAAATATCAGGCAATATTTACATCTGTGTCAAACCCGCAGTTAGGGAAAAAAAAGTTAATTCACACAGGAGCGCTTTGATCCTCTGACAAACCGCTTCCTGATTCAAGCTGAAACAACACAAAGGACTTTGGACACCAACCAGCTGTCACCCATGCGTTGTAAGCTGGCAATAAATCCTACACAGCCAGAAAGGAAAGATTTAGGTGGCAGGAGGACAGCAAATGGTCCATTTGCATTCACAGCATGTGAGAAGTTCCTTCTGAAGAAGCAGTTCCTTCTCCTGCTTCCTAACTGATGCAAGCTGACAGAACAAGGATCCATCAAAACTCACAAACAGGAAAGCAGTTGCAGGACACTTCACCAGCACTCAAGTATAGAAAACCTGTTGGATGTACTACAGCTAAGGGGGGGAGAGGAAATGGTTTCTCTTTGCTTCGCTCTCCAAAGGATGCTTAGACACTGACAGATCTCCAAATGCAATGACCCCTTTGCAACCTTTGGGCCTGAGCTGAGTGAGAGAAACAAGGACAGAGCTTAGCAAAGATCTGAGGCAGCAGCTGGGAAAAGTGAAGGCAGAGCTGAGGTTTAATAGCCATCTCCTTTTGTCCTGTTTAAAGGAAAGCATTCAAACACTTGCTCACAACTTCGAAAAAAAAAAAAAAACAACAAAAACCTGTTGCTAGTAGAATGCTTTCAACACCATCCTTCAGATATCCTCTCAGGACAAATATGAATATTTTCCTGCCTTTCTACTAGCAAATATAGCACTTGGCAATTAAGGAGAAATGTAGCTTGGGGGAAAGTGGATTAGAAGCATAGCTTGCTATACAGTTCTGGTACGATGAAATCTTAATTAAAAAAACGTTATTAATTCAATGCGTTGAAAGAAATGGTCTGTAGAACTAAATAGTTTCTTCCAGTCTAAATCTTGATTTTAACTGATATGTTTTATTACCAGGCTTTGAGAAATTGATTCTACAATCTGGTTCAATGAACAGGCCATAATACACAAACTAAAAAGAAGTGACTAACCCTGGAGATCAGCCCTGAGGAGAGGGAC
>NW_008595060.1:2395-4347 GCF_000691845.1 Merops nubicus | reverse complement strand
CCCTGGGGGAGGAAGGCTCCGTCCTACTCACCCGTGACCCACCTTGACATCGTGATGTTTTCTAGTTCCTGTGTCCACTAAAAATGTGCAAACTCGATGAAATCCATGCTGGGCTGGGCAAGAGCCAGGGGCTGGGTGACTGTGGCCAGCAGGACCCCGAGGGAAACAGGAGCCATGGCCAGAATCCCTGATTGGGGTTCACACTCTCCACACCCCTGGGCTGCTTCCCCTCTGTGGCCTCATACTGCAGTCTCACTGGAGACCCCAAGGTCAGCCCCTGCCTGGCTCTGAGGCCCCAGGGAGCTGCCTGGGCTACTGGGTGGGAGGCAGCAGGTCCTCCTGGGGCTACCAGAGGTGGTGGGTCTGAGCTCGAGGCAGCCCTGACCCACAGGCAGGACCATGGGGCAGGGAGGGGTACAGGCAGGGAGGGATGCTGGCAGGAGAGGATGCAGGCAGCAGGGTGCAGGGCTCACCTGGCTGGGCACAGGGCTGGGGGTGATGGCCACAGGCACTGGGGTGACTCGTTATCAGGATGTATGAGGGAATGCAGGGAGCCTGTGGTGGTCCTCCCTGTCCCTGGCACGGCTGCACAGGCCAGGATTCAGATCCCATCACAGGAGCAGCGGGGTGGCTGTGGTCCTGCTCCCCCACGTAACCCCACAGCCATGCAGAGCCACCACCAACCTGCTGCTGGGGCCCATGCTGCTGTGCTGGGCTCTGCCACAACCCACACGGGTCTCACCAGGATGGGGATTTGGGCAGGAGGGCTGGGGGTGCAGCACTGGGCTCCTGGAGCTGCAGGAGGAGGGAAAAGCCAAGAGATTGTCACTTGGGAGGACTATAGCCTAGAAGGGCAGATGATTACAGCATCCTCGTCATGGGACCTGTGACCAGGGCAGGGACGATGCCTCAGCAGAGGGGGACAGTGCAAGGCACCACGTCCTCAAATAAGAGCCACGCAAAATATTTCTTCTAATGCCTCTTGTGATTTTTGAAGTGATGTATTTACACTTTATGACAAAATAATGCTAAATTCTGCTGTCTGAAACACATCAATGTATTTTTATTATTTGCTCCTCTACCCCTGGATTACGGAGCCGATAAAAATCTTTTTGCAGAAATTGTACATTTTCCTGTAAAGATTTATAGGGATTGTTTTGAAGATACAAATGTATAGAATGTCTTCTAAACATTAGAAGGTATTTATATATGAGATATTTACAACGCCTGAGACTGTAAATCCAAACCACCCATTTAAATGTCACAGCCTAAATCAGAAAATACTGGAGACGTAAAATAGACTTGAAATGTCAAAGGACAGATGACAAAAAAAATGTTTCTGGCATCTGGGAAAATTGTTTTATAACCAATTTCCATTAATCCCAGCTTTCCGGTGGCTGCAGTTAACCCAGTTCTGCCAGGGGTATTTGTTTCTGAGAGGAGACGTGGGGATGGGTAGCTTGGGGCTGTAACCCTGCAGGGCTCTGCTGGGAGCTGGACCTCTCCAGCCCCATGGAGCTCCTGGGCTGATGGCCCCCCCCTTAGCAGCCCCCTCTCCCCAGCCCCACGCCCTGCACTGTGTTATTAAAACCAGGTGCTGGAGCAGCTCTGAGCCCGGGGGGAGCTGGGGCCGCTTCCCGGGGGTCTGGGGTGGGGAAGTGGTGGGCTGTCCCCTCGCAGGGGGGCTGTGGGGAAAGAGCTGGGGCCAGCTCCAGCTCCACACCGAACTGGGGGCCTGGTGCTCGGTGGCTTTCTCACTGGTGGGGTCAGCACTGAGGACTTGTCCCAGTGTCTTCTGCGTCCTCGTGCAAGTGCTGCTGGCTGCCAAAGCTAGAACCAGGCGGGTTGTGCACGAGTGGAAGAAGATAAGGGCTGGTAAGGCTGGTTTAATGATCCAGGGGATGGCTGGGGGCAGGCGGAGAGAGGCTGGGGCCGGGGTCAAGGGCGCTTTA
>NW_008595060.1:1631-2367 GCF_000691845.1 Merops nubicus | reverse complement strand
TGGTGACACCGAGCCCTGGAGGAAGGCAAAGGCAGACCCTAAATAAGGCTCCAGGCATTGACACTGTGCAAAGGGTGACCAGATGTGTGTGGCTCTTGCTGTCCTGGCAGCTTCTCCTTCAGCAAACCCAGCTTCTAGCCATGTAAGTGCAAGATGTAACTCCTCTGAGCTCAGGGAATGACGGAACTCGTGCCAGCACCAACACATTCCCACCTCTGGGGGACTGGCACTGCCATGGAGGTGTCACTCGACACACATAATATATAGATTTCAAGCATTTTAATACTTCTCCTCTTGAAGCCCTGAGGGGACCAGGAACTGTGTTTGCTGGTGCAAAGTTTGCTTTCAGGATGCTGCTCGCCTCTCCCCTGCCCGCTGGCCCCAGATGCCACCTTCCCCAAAGACCCTGGTGCTGCCCAGAACTGCTGAAGCCTCCCTGGAGGGTCCTTGTCCTTGTCCCTTCCACGGAGACAACATCTGCAGCTCCTTTGCAAGGCACTTAGGGAGCAAGAGCGGAGAAACTCGGAAGGCAGAGCTGCTAGAGGGGCTTTCCAGCTCTAAGTACAGAAGAGGGAAATGTTAAAGGGTTTCCTGCTGTTGCACATCTGGGTTGAGTTTCGCTGTGGGGGCCGCTGCCGGAGCCGCCGGGGCTTGGAGAGCTGTGCTGTGAGTCCCAGCCCCACGGCAGGTGGGGAAGGGTGCTGGGGA
This sequence comes from Merops nubicus, assembly GCF_000691845.1. NCBI lineage: Eukaryota > Metazoa > Chordata > Aves > Coraciiformes > Meropidae > Merops > Merops nubicus. Next base: position 1,659 of record NW_008595060.1, on the reverse strand, counting down.
CAACTCTTCCCTTGCCCCGTGGGGTTTG
>NW_008595060.1:260-1607 GCF_000691845.1 Merops nubicus | reverse complement strand
CCTCCCCAGCCCTTCCTCCACAGCCAGACCTGAGCATACCAGACCTGCCGACCACCTTGGGGGCTTCCCCACAACCCTGCAGCTCCTCATCCTTCCCTGACCTCCATCCACCCACCTTCACCCAGGTTTGCCAAGATGCTTTCTGCCCCCGGTCTCTCCCACACCAGGCGTTGCCCCCATGCTCCCCTGAACCCCATCCCCTGGGGCTGGTGCCCATGGGGTGCTGTGCAACCGGCCAGCAGTGCCACAGCCAGAGCCCCTGTTGGAGAGGGGACAGGCTGCCCTTGTCCCCGTGCAATGCCATTGCACACACACTCTCCCCAGCGACACACCAGCCCCAGGGCCACTGAGAAGGTGCTCTGGCTGCTCGTCCTGCCCCTCGGGGCTCACGGTAGGAGGATGATGCTGCAAAAGCCACCAGCTCTTGCAGCAGATGTCCTCGGGGGGGCCCCAGCTGTGCACCCCCGTGCAGGTGAGCAGGTTCTTTTGGGGACCACTCTAGCACTGGCGCGGGGTGATAAAGGAAGGAGCCTTGTGGCACAGAGGTGGGTGCAGTCCATTGGTGCATGGAGTCCTTCACGGGGAGGGTGTGGTGGGGAGGGTATGAGGAGCAGCACGGCGAGTTGGCCCCCGCTCTGGGCTGCCACTGGGGTCTGTTCCCCGGGCCACACACATCCACGTGGATATTTATACAGGATGGGAGCAGAGCATCCAGCCCACTCAGCCCTGTGCCTCCTCGTGCACACCCCCCCAAAAGCTACACAGACCCAACACGAATCAAACGCCCCGGGATGAGCCAGAGTAAATATTTTACGGTAAATTACTAAGGCTAATAATTATAAAAATCTGTACTTATGACCCAGAGCCAGGGAAAGATTTCCAAGCAGCTGGTAACCACATGGGTGTCAGTCCAACCCCCACTCCCTGGCTGGGCTGATGGACACTCCCCACTCGGGGGGAGCAGCCTGGGTGTAGGGCCCAGGGGGGATCTGGGGGTGGGTGTCCTCTCCACCCACCTGGCTCCAGTGCTGGGGTTGCTGGGGGGTCTGTAGTGTCCTATGAAAGGGCTAGAGACAGGATTTCCTGCAACAGCAACTGCTGCTGGGGTTTGGGGAGGGGACGATGGCTCAGGACTCAGCTTCCCACCCACACAGCCCTGCTCTGAGAGCCTTTGGGGTTATCTTACTGCTGTTGGGCTGGGGCAGACAGCACTGCAACATGGCAGAGGCTGGGGGGGTGCGAAGGAGAGAGGAGGAGGGGGAGGAACAGCCCTGGCTGGCTGTGGGGTGGGCTCATTTTACCCATTTGACTGCTCAGAGGTGGTTTTTGGGTTGCAGCCCCCCCTCC
>NW_008595060.1:0-232 GCF_000691845.1 Merops nubicus | reverse complement strand
GACTGCTCAGAGGTGGTTGTTGGTTTGCAGCCACCCCTCCTCGGACAGTAGGACCCAGCTCTGCCCTGCCCCCCCAGCTCTGCCCATCCGCAGAGCTGCTGGGATGGGATAGTCCTGGGGGGATGTCTCAGATTTGGCCGTGTGCTTGGGGCTGGACAAGGCGTGTGCCGGGCGAGCACCCCCCACCCCAACCCCATCCCTGTCCCCCCCGATGGGCTCCGCAGCCCGGGGA
>NW_008595059.1:0-493 GCF_000691845.1 Merops nubicus | reverse complement strand
ATCTGCAGAGAAAGGCAGTGGCAGCAGCACCGTCATCATCACAAGCCATGTGCCCACTGCTGGGGCCACATCCCGCAGCACGATCCTCCCCAGCCCCGTCCTGGCGCAGCTGGGGCCGTGCCACGGCACCCAGATGGGTCCTGGACTGGGGCCTGTGGGCGTGCAGGGAGGTGGCAGCCAGGAGCTGAGCAGAGCCACGCTATGGTCAAGGGTACGCATCAAAAATGGCAGGTTTGGGGCCAAGAAATTGATTGTGAGTTTGGGAATTGTCTCACCAAAGCAGGGAAAATGGTTCATTTTGAAATGGGCTTCTCATTTCAGAAATGACAGGTATAAGGGAGTTAAAAATTATTAAAAAGCCCAAGGTGGATGAAATGACAGGCCAGGGCAAACAGGAACATGCGGCTCCTTTTGCTCATTTCATCATCAGTGAAAAAAAAAATCTCTCTTGGTTGGCCCACAGTGATTTTTTTTCCTGGTGTTTCTGCTGGGG
>NW_008595058.1:0-20165 GCF_000691845.1 Merops nubicus | reverse complement strand
GTGGGGATGCTGCTCAGGCTCCAGAACAAAACTCCACTGGAAGCTCAGCACCCAGCAGGGACCCCTCCCTCCCTAGGAGTCATCCCTCTCAAACAAGAGCAACCTGAGAGCAATAGGCTGCCCTTCCATCTGGGATCCCTGCTGCTGGAGCTGCCTCAGCAGTCATGTCTGCAAGTGGAGAGGCAGAGGAGTGATGCCACTGCTGGCAGAGGGGAGATGGCGGCACATGAAGTCCTAGAACCTCTCACTTTCCACATGTCTGGAAGAAACCTGGAGGAATTTAATGAAACAGAGTAAAGGCCATAAAACTCTAACACAAACTCTCCAGCGTGACCCTGTTCCTCCCCAAAACTCCTGCTGCAAGGAGCACAGTGCCTCCTCAACCCGTCAGAGGCAAGCTGGGACCCCCAGCCCTGCTGCAGGCAGCTTGACACCCCTTGGCCACTCTTCCCACAGGAGCACCCGGTGCTAGTGGTGCCATGAGGACCTATCCAGTGGAGGACAACTGATGCTGGATGGATCACAGAGCCACCCCTGGCAGAGAGCGACTGTAGAGATGACTAGCAGGGGAAGCAGAGGTCTGAATCCAAGCTCTGAGGCAGGGCAGGGTTTGATCCATGGCCGACAGCTCCAGGGTGCATCCTATGCTGCACAGAGAGCTGCTTTGGGCAAGAGGAGAAACAGCCCAGGGCAGATGTGCTGGCTGCCCATGTTGGGGGGCAGGGGATGGCCGCAGCTGATGTCAAAGGCTTCCCCAGGAATTGGGTACCACTCCAAGGTGCATGCAGTCCAGTGACAATGTGCAGAGGAGTCAGAGCTAAATTTAGCCTTGGTTGTGCGTGAGGGTGATGGTTTTATTGCTGCCTCTAAATAAAGACATTGTTTGGAGCATGTGGCTGCTGGCCCTGCCTTACTCAGCCCTGGACCTTTGATGGGTTGTTTCAGTCGAGGTGGTCAAAACAGGGAGAAACTTGGAGAAGCAGAGACATATCCCAAGGGCCTATTTCCAAAAATGCCTGGGTGCCATCTCTCATAAACCAGCAGTGCACACAAAACAGAGAGAAAGTGACCTTGGTGGTCGTGGGGATGGGTTTGTGCTGAGGCAAAGGTCTCTGCCAGGTAGAGCTGTTCCACAGGCATGGGATTGCATGCTGAGGAGCCATGGCTGTAGCAGGGGGGCTACCAGGCTGGCTTGAGCTGAAGGTAGTAGTGCTGGAGCACCAGCTGTTGGTGACGGGACTCATCCTGCATCCCGCTGCCTGCCCATCCTAGGGCAGGCACGATCTGCCCCAGCCTTGCACCCACAGGGCAGTGAAAGGCTCACAGCTTGCTAGTTCCAAAATAACAGCGGGGCAATCAGACCTTGGACACCTCAAAGGAAACTACCTCAAACCCCCAGATTGGTCCCAGGATGGGTTGGTCTCCCCAGACCCTCTGGGTTTCATTCAGGACAAGGTGGGGGGGCTGCACCATGGCTCTGCCTGTGCCTGAGCTCACAGCTTGGGCTGTGGGCAGCAACAGGCAGGAGCCAGGCAGGGCCCTGCAGCCCAGCAGCACAGGTTCCCCTGAGGCTGCAGTCCTGCAGGGAGCTCAGCATCTCCTCCCTGCACCGCAGCCCAGGACGGGGAGCATTGCCTCCGTGCCCTGGCGCAGGGCAGAGTCGTGCTGTGCCCGCTCTGCTCCCCCACCACAGCTCGGAGCATGTGCCGGGGCTGGCGGGCGGCCAGCCCCCCCCGGGTGCCTCATGCCCTCGCAACGCAGGGCTACCAGTAATTTTCCATCCTGGCTGCGGGCTCTGCCCTAACAAGATGCTCTCCCACCTCCCTCTGACGGGGCTGAGCCCCATTCATGTTTCTCTATTCATTCAGACCCTGAGTTTCCCCCTTTTGCTGCTCCAGCCACCCACCAGCTCTCCAGGTTGGCTGCTCATCCCTGTGCTCACAGCTCCTCTGCCTCAGGGAAATGGGAGGATTTTGTCCAAAAGCCAGGAAAAAAAGCAAAAATAAAAACAAAAAAACAACCCAGCAACCCACCAAGACGAATTCCCATGGCTCGGCAGCATTCTTGGCCAGAAACAAGGCAGCCCTGGGGACTTTGCCATCAGGCTTTTCCAAAGCTGCCTCTGAGTGGGCTCCTCTGCCTGGAATCAAAGCTCCGGGTCCATCAGTCTCGTTGATCTGCCAAGCGTGGCAAAGCAAAGTCCCTTTGAAGAGGGACATCTGGCCCTGGAGCTTGGGGTGGCTTTCCAGAGCAGGGGGGATCAGATGCACCCAGCAGGGAGTGTGGATATGAACATCCCCTTGAGTGCCCTGGGAATAGTTTGTCCCAGGAGGGCAGAGAGGAGGCTGAAGGTGTTGAGTGCTGAGAAGATCCCTCTGCTGCTCTGTGCTCCATGGAGCCCACTGCAGCCATGGAGGAGCTGGGCATCAAAGAGTCTTCCAGTCTCAAATCACCTCCAGGAGCACCTGAATCTTGTTCAAATTTATGTGGAAACCACAGAAGGGTTCACCCATCTCCCTTGGGTTTTGCAGGCACCAAAGTGGGTACAAACTCCACCCCACTGCAGTGTGCTTGTCCCCTTCCCCCCACCCTCAACATCCCTGAGACCTGCACCAGGGACAAACAGAGAAAGTGACTCAAACCAAAGGTGGAAGATGGAAGAAGCTTAATGTGGCATCAAGATGTCTTAGCACCAGCAAACGTGTTGCTTTGAACAAAGCTGGAGCTCAAGCCTAAGCTGGGCCAAATACAGATGTTCCAAGGACAGGGGGTCTTGGGGACTCTCACAGGTGGCAACAGCCCTGGGTGACTTTGGCACTCCTTTGCCTGTACAAACAGAAGATGGATCCAGTCAAGCCAGGCCCATTCTGAGGTTTTCCACGCATCAGCTGCCCTGCCAGGATGGTCAGGAATGGGGTGCAGTGGAGCAGTGCAGCACACCTAAGAAGGGCTCCAGCCCAGTCAGTCCTCACTAGGGCAGGAGAAGGCACCTGGAGGGGCCCCAGCAGCCACCCACAGCCCCTTCTTCTTGCTCATCCCAGAAGCCTTCACAGGAGCAGCCAAATACCCAGCTCCCCTTGGCTGCACTCCACCAGCTCTGCCCCTGACCTTCTCCTTGGCCCACAGCTGGTCAATACCTCTGGCTCTCGGGGGATCCATCGACCCGAATGATTTCGTTCTGCTTGCCGCTAATGCACTCTCTTGTTGTGCTGCATTTGGGCCATGGCCCCGGCAGATACCGGGAGAGAGGCAGAGAGATGGCCAAAGGCACCATCACACGCTGTCCTAGGACAGCAGGTGAACTCCTGGCATCACCCCTTTGCAACACAACCCTCTCCACCACAGGAGCAGGTCTTCAGGCCTTCCTCCCGTGGCTCGTGGCTCGCTCAAGGACTATACGCTTTCCTCTCAGCCCTCCAGCTCCTTAGAAATGGGCATTCAGGATGTCTGAGTGCTTCTTCAGCCAGGATTTTGGAGCTTTTCACCAAAACCTATCACTGCATCCTCACAATCCCTCCTTGCCTCTTCACTCAGCAAATGCTCCTTCCTGGAGAACCTCCATCGAACTCCCTGTGACTTTGTGGAGAAAGGGGAACTCAAGGATACCCTTGACCCATCAATGATGGTTAATGATGGGAGCAAATATTTCTGGAGTTCTTTTCTCAATGCACCCAAATTTAGGCAGGATGGAAGTGCAGGCACTTGGGGAATGGTGCTCTGCTCACTGTGGCCCTGCTCACAGTGGCCAGCCAGCTAGACAGCTTGCCCGCAGGTCCAGCCCCTCCGGGTGGTCAGCCTTCTGCCTCTCCAGCCCCCTGCCTGAGCTGCACCACATCTCAGCAGCTTCCCATTAAAAGCAGCCTGGAGCCCAGAGCTGACACCAGGAGCACTGCTGGGGGCCATGTGTGGGAGCACCAGCCCAGCCATGCAGCTAGCACCTCCCTGCTCACCCGTCCTCTCCTGCCCTGTCTCACAGGAGAACCACAAGACTAAGAAGTCATGAAACTGGTTTGAGGAGGGCTGGATACTGGGTGCTGTCCTGGCCTTGTCCATCATCCCAGCTCAGGGGCTTCAAATCCAACCCTGGTGTCAAAGAACCCTGGAGAGAAAGGTTTTCACCAGTGGGTTCCAAACAGCTGCTCAAACCCACATCTCTTTCAGCCTCCATGTCCTCCTGTGGCAGGATGCTGCACATCCCTGGGGTGACACTGTGCTGCTGGCTGCATGACCATACCTCTGGTTTACAGCTGGTCCTGGCAGAGTCTCTGGAGATCCCTCCCACACCCTGGAGTGGACCAAACAAGAGGATCTGGCCCAGCCTGACATTGACCTCTGCTGTGAATCCAGTCACATGCAACCCATCAGTACCTAAATCATAGAATCACAGACTGGCTGAATTTGGAAGGGTCCCTCAAGATCATCTCATCCAACCTCCCTTCCATGGGCAGTGACACCTCTCAACTAGACCAGGTTGCTCAAGGCCTCATCCAGCCTGGCCTTGAACACCCCCAGGGAGGGGCATCCACAGCTCTCTGGGCAACCTAGTCCAGAGTCTGGCTAAGATCCAGTCTAAACCTGCTCTCCTCCAGTTTAAACCATTTCCCCTTGCCCTGTCGCTGGACACTCTTGTGAAGAGTCCCTCTCCAGCCTTCCTGTGCGTTCCCTTCAGGTATTGGAGGCAGTTCTAAGGTCCCCCAGAGCCTTCTCTTCTGCAGGCTGAACAATCCCAGTGCCCTCAGCCTGTCCTCATAGCAGAGATGCTCCAGCCCCTGGATCAACTTTGTGGCCTTTACCTGGAATCATTCCAACAGATCTATGTCCCTTTTCTGGTGGGGACACCAGAACTGGATGCAGTATTCAAGGTGGGGTTTCACAAGAGCACAGTAAGAGGGAGAATACCCTCCCTTTATCTGCTGGCCACTCTCCTCTCAATGCACCCCAGGATGTGGTTGGTATCTGGGCTGCATGAGCGCACTGACGGCTCATGTTGAGCTTCTCATCAACCAACACCCCCAAGTCCTTCTCTTCAGGGCTTCTCTCAACCAGCTCTGCACCCAGTTTGTAACTGTGCCTGGGATTAGCCCGACCCAAGTGCAGGACCTTGCACTGTGATTTGTTGAACCTCATGCAGTTTCCATTGGCCATTTCTCAAGCCTGTCAAGGTCCCTTCCCTCAAGTGAGTCCACTGCCCCACACAGCTTCATGTCATTGGCAAACGGGCTGAGGGTGCACTCAGTGCCACCACCCACGTCACTGGACCCAGAACAGACCCCTGAGGAACTCCACTTGTCACTCACTGATCTCCACCTGGACTTGAGCTGCTGGTCACAGCTCTTTGAGTGTGCCCTTCTGGCCAGTTCCTTGTCCACCACGTGGTCCATCCCTCAAGTCCTTGTCTCTCCAGCTTAAAGACAAGGATGTCATGTCGGACAGTGTCAAAAGCCTTCTAGCTAGATGACAGCAGTTGCTCTTCCCATATCTACCAGAGCTGTAACTGTTGTAGGAGGCCACCAAATTAGTCAGGCATGATTTGCCCTTAGTGAAGCCATGTTGGCTGACACTCATCATCTCATTATTTTTTATGTGCCTTAGTACAGGTGCCAGGAGGATCTGCTCCATGACCTTACCTGGCACAGAGGTGAGGTTGACTGGTATGTAGTTCCCTTGCTTCCCTTTTTAAAAATGGGGGTTATGTTTCCTTGGCCAGGCCAGAGGGGCTGGGGAGAGGCAGGGCGAGGAGTCTGGTGTGTGGTGGACACCCCTGTCTGCTGGTTCCCTTGGCTGAGAGACAGGAGTGGGTAACAGGAGTGGGTGAGACAGGCTGATGTGGGTGTCCCCCTGGCAGCGCATCATCTCACTGGTGTGTGGAAACTCTAGACCAAGCCCAAGCCAGCAGAGAAAGATAGGCAACCACCAGGTAACTGGTGCCAAGACAACCCATGCAGGGCTTTAGCTCCAGGGCAGACCTGCTCACTAGGAGAGCAGCCAGCTACAACTGCCAAACCCAAAAGGGTTCCACTTAAAGCCTGGAGGGATCTCAATCTCCATCGAGTGCCTCTCAATTAATTAGCATCCTGCTGATTCTATGATTGAGGCAATTGCTGACGAGATTAAATTGGTCTCTGCCACAAAGCAGATGCTGTTCCCAAGGCCTGACTCCCGGTGATTTTCCTTCCCCTGTGCCATCCTGCCCTGCTGACTCAGCTGCAGCCCCAGGGTGCTGGGCACAGCCTGGCCAGCCAGGACTCAAGGAAGCTCCAGGAATGATGGTGGGAATGATTTGCAGAGGTGCTATGGGGTTAAATGTCACCACACACCCAGGGCTGCATGGGGGGGGAGGGCGGGGGGGGCTTCACTTGGGTGCAAATCCTAAGCAGTGCCCATCAGGGTGGCAGCATGGGCACGATGAGACCTGACCATGGAGGGAGGTGATCATCTATTCACCCCGTTGTGCCTGTGTCAGCACGGGGCAGGCTCCCAGCCAGGCAGCTACAGCTGCATTTGTGCACCCGAGAGCCCAAACTGAAAGGAAAAAATCCCAGCTCAGCCTCCAGGCAAGGCTGGGTAAATCCACACCGGTGCAACACATGCTGCTGACAGATTTGGAGTAGCTCTACTGGCTTCACTGGCGCCCACCCAGATTCGGGAGGGCAGAATGACCCTGGCCCAGCTCTGCTCTACTCCACCAGGGCTCCTGGGGTCTCTGCCAGCACAAATTAGGGGGGGCTCTTCCCCAAAAGCCTTTGCAAAGGGTATGACTCCAAGAGTTGTTCTGTTAATGATGACCTAGGCCTGTCCATGGCTCCTCCCTGAAGCCCACGAGCCCTCTGCTCCCTGAGCCCAGCCACAGAGCTGCCTCCCAGTAGTGAAAGTGGCCCTGTAGCCACCTATGGGCATCAAAAGCTCTTAGGAAAGGGGCTGCAGGATCCACCAGCTCCCACTGCCCCGGGTGTCGAACACCCAATGAAACTGCAGTTCTGGCATTTGTAAGCAAGGTAAAGGCAAGAAACTGATCTTAAACCATTGCTGTGATGGGAGCCTGCCCGTCAAGATACACCCACCCTGCAGAGGACAGTCCCACAGGAAGAGAAACAGACAGATGTGAGGATGGTGTCTCCATTTCTGCATCTGCTTTACTGCTTCCTCCCAAATGCATTGCTGCCAAGCACCCCAGCTACAGGACTCTGTTGTCATTTGGTCACCTCCTCACTCCCCTTTTGCTCCAATGCCTGAGGAAAAAAAAAGCCACACTGCATCCTAAGCATTTGGCAGCTTCTTGGTCTGAAGTCAGCAAAAAAATTGCCTTTTATGTACGGCAAAGCCCTCCTCCTTGTGAGGATTTGTCATAATCCTCCTCGTGCTTCTCCTTTACCTAAGCAGAACCCAGAGTCCTTGAAGTACCAACATGACATCTAGAGACAAGGCCAGCCTTATAAGTCACAGTAGCTGAGAGCACAGCCTGGGCTTTTGCAACCTCCAGTTGTATTTTGATATATTTTTTGAATTGCAGTATCACAACAGAGATGGAACAGCATCATCACGACCCTCAGGAGGCATCTTCTTACCACTGCCGGCTCCTAGGCACAGAGAGATCTGGAGCAGGGTAAGGCTGGGAAGGTCTTCAGGGCTGCAGTTTCTTTAGCTTATCTGCAGGCAAACTAGAATTTCTTACACTGAAGCTGGTTTTTTTCTGGTCTTACAGGATCCCAGCATAAAGAGAAGATGGCTTCTTAGGTTTAAAGCAATCTTCACCCTTGGGATCCCTCCTCCACATCATAGGCTAATTGAAAGTAAAATGCTTTCCATGTGTAGTTGTCAACAAGAAGCTGAGCTTGAAACAAAGGCAAGAGCAGTCTACAGTGTATTTGAGTGCCATGACTCAAGCACAGCTCTTGTACCACATCAGGCATGACACATATTCCTAGTAGAGAATACCAGTATGAAATGGGTTTGGTCCTGGGGTACTGCCATGTTCCTACACTTTCCAGCTGGAGCTGGGGGCAGCAGGTCCCATGGTTTCCGTTTCCAAGGGGGCTGAGCTAACGAGCAGAGGAACCTCAACTTCTACCAGGGAATGGCAGCTGCTCTCTCTGTGACCCCTGTGATGCCACATCGTGACACAGCAGAATGCAGCACACGGGATTTCTGCCTTGCCACAGGGCGAGCTGGAAAACTGAAGAAGGTACATTTCCCTCTCAAGGAGTGGGGAAGCACTGGCAAGAGCTGCAGAGGGTGACCAGCAGGAGTGAAGTGATGGTGCCCCTGGACTCGGCACTGGGGAGGCCACAGTTTGAGCACCAGGGTCAGTTTTGGGTGCTACAGGATCAGAAAGACCTTGAGGGGCTGGAGCAGGTCCAGAGAAGGGCAACGAAGCTGGTGAGGGCTCTGGGGAACATGGCTTGTGAGGAGTGGCTGAGGGACCTGGGGATGTTTAGTCTGGAGAAGAGGAGGCTGAGGGGAGACCTTATTGCTCTTGACAGCTCCCTGAAAGAAGGCTGGAGTGAAGTGGGGGTTGGTCTTTTCTCCCAAGTAACCAGCAACAGGACGAGATTAAATGGGCTTAAGCTGTGCCACAGGGGGTTTTGACTGGATATGAGGAAGAATTTCTTTCCTGGCAGTGTGGTGAGGCATTGGCCCAGGCTGCCCAGGAAGGTGGTGGAGTCACTGTGCCTGGGGGGGTTCAAAAAAACGTGTTGATTTTGCAGTTGGGGACATGGTTTAGTGGTCATGGTAGTGTTGGGTTGATGGTTGACTTGATGATCTTGGAGGTCTTTTCCAACCTCCATGATTCTAGGATTCTGTGATTCCATGCAGCCTCACAAAGGCTAACAAAAGACAAAGGCCACGGTGTGTCCTGCCAATCCAGATAGACAGGATACAAAGGCTGTTGGTACTGCTTGGCAGCTCGCCATGAGAAATAACTCTTCAAAAATAGAAGCTTGCTAATCTCGGGAACCTGCCGGTGTTGTCAATGACATTAATGAAGTGTTTCGAAAACCAGAACAAGTGCCTTGGCTTTTTGGAGCTGTGTTGCCCTTGTAATTTTCCACAGCAGCCAAGGAGAGGTCCTGCACGCAGCCCCCTGAGAGCAGTGCCACAGGGTTGGCTCTGCCAGGCTCTCAGCAAGCTTGGCACCTGCACAGGGATGCCTGGCTGGCCCTCAGCGCCCAGGGAAGAAGCTCCCAGCAACCTCTATGAAGCAATACTCCATGGAAATAGTGTCTGGGGGAGGTGGGAACTCAGTCTTCCTCTTCCTTCTTGACCTTGAGCCTTGTCTCAAGCTCCCTATGGGTTCTTTTCCACTCCCCAAGGTCCCTCTCCAGACCCTGCCCCTTCCTCCTCCTCCTCCTCTTCCTCCTCCTCCTCCTCTCTTTTCCCTCTCCACACATCTCCGGTTCTCTTCACCCCAGTCTTTGGTGCAAAGCCTGGATGCAGTCCTGCTGTTCACTTCCCTGTTGTACTGTTTATAATGGTAAGTGGAGGCACTTCAGGACTCTTCAGACGAGGCAGAATCACACTGAATGCTGACCCCCTTCCTGAGTGCCTCCTCCCCCTCTCCCTGCCTGCTCTGCTTCCCATCATCTCTTCCCACCTCTCATCTCCTGCCCAAGAGGACCCAAGGAGACAGCCATGGCTGCACCCCTGGCCTTACTCTGTGTGTCTGGCTGCCTCCCCAGGCATGCTGCTCCCATGTCCAGATGCTTCCAGGGTTACCATGGATGGCAACTTCTTTTTCAAGGTCGCTTTTCTTGCTCCTTGGCAGCTAGGAGAGCTGCCTCCAACAAGTGGTGGGGAGAAGAGGGCAGACGCAACTTGACACCTTCTCCCTGTCTTTTATCCCAACAAATCTCTGAAAATGCATTGTAGAAATGGGGAAAGCCACACCTCCACCCACTGTGGCCAGGGCCCACGGGCTGGCAAGTTTGTCCCTGGCAGAAGGGCTCTGAATTTCTGATGGCAGTGCTGAGCACTGGGCACAGGCTGGCAGAGAGAGAATGGGTATATGGGCAATCTTCTGGGCTCTTCACTTTCTCACCTCTGTGACTCACAACCTTTAAACACACACAGAGTCAATCCTAACAGCTTCCCAGGTTCTCTAGCTGAGGAATAAGCTAGCAGTACTTTGTGAAGGAGAAGGCAGCATAAGCCAGGGCACTGACTCCTGCAGCCAAGCCCTCCCTGGCCCACCATGGTGCCACAGGACCCCTTGGGGCACCGACTGCTCCAGCACGAAGCAAGCCCCACACCCACTCGGGTAGTATCCAGCACACCTCTCATCCACTGCAGTGTCCACCTCCTCCGCTGCTACTCTTTCTTGGCATTTCCCTCCTTACACACCCAGCAGCAATACTTCTCTGCCAACCACGACGTCCCCGACGTCCCCTCTGTCGTCCCCACGACACCCAAATCTAAGGCGAGGTGGTGCAACCTAAACTCGGGTTCGACTCTCACAGGACTTGTGTTTTCAGGTGGCAGCCACAACAGAAAGTCTCTTAGACACCTAGTTTGATCTCAGAGACCAAACAGGGTTCTCGTTACCTAGAACTTCAAGCAGTTAGGGTAGGACCTGTATAAAAACAACGATTTGAGCGCGGTGCCCCCTCTGCTGGCTGCTGAGCAGTGGGTGTACAGGCTCCCCCAGGCCATGACCTTCCATGGACATCATTCCAAACTTTCCTAGGAACGACTGGGAAAACCCAACCTGTGCACTTCAGTAAGCACCAAAGAGCTGACTGCAGACTCTGGCAGAAAAGGAGCAAAAGGGTTCAAGTGTAAAGCAGCATTAACAGCAGCAGGGTATAAAGCTCCACCCCAACCGTGGATCCTGGCCTGGATCTAAAATACCATGTCCAGCAGGAGTAGGGGAGTGATCATGCCCCTGTACTGGGCACTGGGGAGGCCGCAGCTTGAGCACTGGGGTCAGTTTTGGGTGCCACAGGATAAGAAAGACCCTGAGGGGCTGGAGCAGGTCCAGAGAAGGGCAACGAAGTTGGTGAGGGGTCTGGGGAACATGGCTTGTGAGGAGTGGCTGAGGGACCTGGGGGTGTTTAGTCTGGTGAAGAGGAGGCTGAGGGGAGACCTTCTGACCCTCCACAGCTCCCTGAAAGGAGGCTGGAGTGAAGTGGGGGTTGGTCTCTTCTCCCAGGTAACCAGGGATAGGATGAGAGGCAATGGGCTGAAGTTGCACCAGGGGAGGTTTTGACCAGGTATGAGGAAGAATTTCTTTCCTGGCAGAGAGGTGAGGCTTTGGTCCAGGCTGTCCAGGGAGGTGCTGGAGACCCCATCCCTGAAGGGGTTCAAAAAACATGTGGACATAGCACTTTGAGGACATGGTTTAGTGGTCATGGTAGCATTGGGATGATGGTTTGACATGATGACCTTGGAGGCCTTCTCCAACCTTAATGATTCTAGGATTCTGTGATCTAATGTAGACTGAATGATGATATTGTCCAAATAGAAAATGCAATTTGAAGCTTCCAGCATCACTGAGCCTGATTAATTGCAGAAGTATCTTAGTGTTGAAGAGCTCAGACTGATTTGTGTACATAGGGTCAGAGGACACGATAAACTCTACAAAAACTCAACACACTTGCAGCATGTATGTTCACCTTCTGCCCAGCCACAGCATGTTGGTGTCCCCTCCACAGCAACGTGTACATGACATTAATGGGTTCACACAATCCTCACAGTCCTGGTGACACCGTGCCACATTTAGTTTCAGAACAAAGGTCATCAGTCTGTTCCCACACCCAATAGCACCCTGGGCCTAGATGCAAGAAGCAGGTCTCAGTCAGTTCTACACTTGCAGTAGAAGATACAACTCAAGGCAAGTAGTCAGATGGTCTTCACCCAGGAGACATGTTCAAGGGAAGCCCAAACTAGCACATCTTCTTTCAAAAGCAGCATATGCCTGCCCCAGACTCGAATCCCATTGCCTCATCAACATAAAACACAGAGAAGCACATTACACTTGAGTTCATCTCCCAAAAGCCAGTCTTGCAAAGCAAAACCATCAGATGTAAGCTGGCAGCATACATGGCCTTCCCCACTCACTCATGTGGCATGATGAAACCAGGGCAACCTGTCACCCTTCCACCAGTTTTGGTGTGAAGTCCCACCAACAGACCTGCTTGCCATTTAGTGAAAGCACTTCTGGGCAGGTAAGCTCAGGAAAACAGGAGAAACATGAGTTTAGCACGGCAAGTTCAGCCACTCTCTGCAGCCCAAAGTGGCTCTTCAGCTAGGAGAGAAGGGTGGGGAGTGCAGCATGAGAGTGGTGAGACCCTGGAATGGGTTGCCCAGGGAGGTGGTTGAGGCCCCATCCCTGGGGGTCTTTAAGGCCAGGCTGGATGAGGCTCTGGGCAGCCTGATCTAGTGGGAGGTGTCCCTGCTCATGGCAGAGGGGTTGTAACTGGGGGATCCTTGTGTTCCTGTCCAACCCTGACAGATTCTGATCTGTTTTAGCAGAGGACTTTAGAGCCCTATTGGCTCAATGGTTGGACTTGATGATCGTGAAGGTCCCTTCCAACCTAAAGGATTCTATGATTCTATGATTCTAAAAGCACTTCTATTAAGTTACCAGCTATGTGCCAGTCTTGAAGAAGCTCAGCAGTAAGGGTTTAAATGGCACTGACCAAAGAAACCAGAGTGATTTCTGAAAAGGGGAATCTCTCAGCTCTGACAAGCACTTACCAAGTAAGCATCTGAGCTCTGGCAGATTCAACAGAGCTGGGAAAAATCATTCTGGTGCACTTGCTTGTAACAAAGATGCTGCCAACAAACCAGAGGACAAAACACACTCTAAAACAAGGGAATGATACTTTCCTTCATCAGAAAAGCAAACTGAGGCAAGGAACAGCTTTGAGTTATCTCCTGCCAGGCAGAGGCAAGGGTGGATGAATAGTTAAGTTTTTAAAAGTAAAACCACAAACTCTCAAGCCATATGCTGTGCTACCAGACAATATGGTTTATAAAAAGCACATCTGGGTACAAAATCAGCTGGGTGCAGAAAGCATTCACGCTGTGATTCTACTGACTGTAGCCCATCTTTGTTAAGTAGCTGGTTCATTTAAAATTTTGAATGAAGCTCCTGTAATAGCTGGTCACCAAAAAAATGCGTAGAAAAAAAAATCATTGATCAAGATCAGAGAAGTTTGGGCTTATAACTCAAGTGCTAAAGTTTATCTCATAAAAATAATATGTGGTCTTACTTTCCAGGCTGGCAGAAGCAATCAACTGCTTCAGTCTGTTGACCAAAAACAAATCAATGCCAAAACACAAATGAGGACATTGTTTGGAGCAGAGGAGACCAGGCAAGAAACAAACGTTTTGTGAAAGGATAATTTAGATAGGTGAGAAAGTGTCAGTGCTGGCTGCAGAGTTATTTGTAATTAACTGGGGGTCAACCCTCCACAGCTGCCTCACCTGCTTGAAAAAAAAAGAAAATCACAGAAGAGATAAACAAGAGGAGCTGAAAGTTTTATGAAAAGTTAATGTAAAACTTAGGTGAGAAGAAATTTTCAGTTTCACTAACCATTCCAACAAGAGTTCAGTGCCAGGAAGCTCGACTGACCATGTCTTCTGCCGTGTCAGTGAATGCCCAGCTCCAATTTTGTTCATTATCCATTGCAGACAACCTAGGGAGGCTGTGGGTTCTGCTGCAGAGGTACCTTCTAAAGGTCTGGCTGGACAAACACTATCCTGAGATGGGTTAGACAGAATTATAAAATAGAACATCAAAAACCGAAAGGAGCCCATAAGGAGCACTGAAGGCAGCTCCGTGCTTCAGGGGAAGGGCTGGGACCTCTTCAAAAACAGGCCATTAAAACACAAACATATGTTCTTATGTGAAGGAGTGACTGATCAGCATCTCAAATTTTGCCCATTTTTTGTCTGATTGCAATGAAAACCATTGTGGCAATACTGTAAAATGTGTCTATAGACTGCTTTCTCATAAACATCAGAAGTCCCACAGTTTAAAAGCTGAGGGACCTGGGAATAAATGACACCTAAAAGTCATTTTCAGACCCCCTTTGTATAGTTCTGCAATGACAATTTATTGTGTCATTCTGAAAATACATGAGTTCAAATTCCTCTAACATATAGCTTGATGTGATGCAATCATAAAGGACAGTTTGTGTTCATAAAAAGTATATAACACTCTTTTCTTGGATTTCGGGACAGAAAAAAAAATAAATCCAGACAGCAATGAAAAGACAAAATAAAAAATAATAAGAGGATCAAATCTACTAACCCAATACTGCAATTTAAAATTACAGGATCAGATTTTGGAAGGGTCTAACTGGCATTTATTCCTAAACATTCAGGGTTAATATAAGGGACATTCTCTACTTATAAAAAGACAGTGGCACTGAGGATTACTTCAGATTTTTCTTCTCCTCACTCTAAAAGTAGCTGCACAAAATCATAGCAAGTGAGTGACCACTTGCTTGGATTTTGCACTCGGCAGTAGAGAAGAAAAATATTCTTACAAATGTAAGAAAATGAGTGGGATAGTCACCAAAACAGTCCAGAAACCGATGAATTAGTTACTGATTATGGTTATAAACCAACTAGATCACAAAGCCACCATCTCATTATAATCCTTCCAATTCAAACATGTATCTCTTCACAGATGGACCTGAACTTGCTTCCCTTGCAGCTGAAGCAGCTTTGAGATGGAGCAGCAGGGCACAAACACAGACAGAGCCAATCTCCACCCACGACCCGCCACTCTACAAAGAACACAGAATCACCTCCATCCCTCCCGTGTTCCACAAAAATATGCAATTTAGAAAATCAACAGCTTATTGACTCATTTTTTCTGCTGTGGGGCAATTAACAAGAGACATTTTACATTACAAAATATTTATTCCACACAAAATTCCAGAAATAGACAATAGACAAAGGCTTCACGAAAATGCAGAGGCTATTATGTGCCATTAAGTCATTAAGTGCAGCACCATTTGATCTTGCAGGTACTTGAAATCCTTTGTCAGGCAGGAGAGCTGGCTGGTGCAGCTGAGGTGGACAAGTACCCTGTTCCTTTTCACCATCTCCAGAGGCAGAGCTTTCTCTCCTCTGGACAAGGAATGGCCACCCACCCTCTGGACTTGAGGTTTCCCGTTTGAAGTATTTAATATCCAGGTGCATCTGCAAGTTCAGTAACAACTCCTCCAAGATTTAGATCTTGCTGTCAAGCCCCAGTGAATCCCACAGATGAGGAAGTGCTCAGTATCATTATGATATGGCTCCTCCACTTAGGTACTCTGCAAGGTCCACCTTCTACAGATGCTTAGAAGCACCAGTAAGATGTCAAATACCTGCTTCCAAAGGATGAACATCCTGATGACCACTGGAACTAAGCCTTATAGAGATAACCATCTGCCTTCTGTCTCCAGTCTAATGTGATAATCTAAGTTTTAGGGCATCCACATGGGATGATAACCACTGTGCTGTTTGGCAATTTCAAACTTCAGTCACTCCTACTGGCACAAATGAAAATTTGCCAAGATCATTTTTCTAGGATCACTTAGGTGGATCAGAAGGAAGAAAACTCAAGGTGATTTGTTCTGTCCTTTCTACTAACTGAACTTAGGAATCAGAAGAATTTCTCATGGGAAAACAGATGGCTCAGAATAATAATTGATAATTATCAGCCTAAGTTGGTAACGGGGGAGAGTTCCCATTAAAGTTGCTGCTTCTGATCTTGTCTGGACTAACTCTTTATTGTCTTCTGTTGTATCCTCTGGAAAACAAGCAGAGGAGCTTAACACATATCCACCACAAAATCCCCTTGCATCAAACAAGAATGTTCCCCATCCACCCCCAGCCTACAAGGGCTGGAAGGGAGAAAAAGGGATAAGGCAGCACCTGAGAACCGCATGGCCATTTTGCTTGCTACATGGGTTACAGGAGGTATTTCTCTGAAGAGGGTACAAAAAACAGCAAAGAAAAACATTCCTGCCTCATGGAGAGTACCTGTTCCACCTCAGTGTTTAAGAAATGGGAAAAATTCAATGCAGCTTGTACAGCATTTTTTTCCACATCATTTGGGCTCTGTAAAGGAGGTGGAACCTGGCAACAGCTGTTCCGTGAAGGCTGGAATGGGAGGGGCAAGATGAAATATAAACCATCACGCTTTTCATCCAAACAGACACAGTATTGTAAGTATCAATTTGGAAGATAAAGAATAATAAATATTAATTACCCTTTTAGAAAATCCTCTCACACTGTTTCAGCCAGCTATGAAACATTTGAACTGTGAATCCTCAGGAGTGGGATGAGTAAACTGTAAAGCTATCCAGTGATGTGATGAGATCTGGTTTTCATACCCCAGCTGTCTGCCTTTAAAATCTGCACTGGTCTCATCCGAAGGTGTTCTAAAGAAGAATTTCCATTAATGGACATGAAGCCTGTCCTTCTCCAAAGCCACTCATCTTTCCCTCCTGTGACAGAGAGACTGCAAATCCCTTGGTGTCCCCCACCGCAGCTGCTTTTAACGATCTGCATCTGTGAACTTCCTCTTCCCGTAATTCTGGATGAGACTGGAAGCTGTGAGTTGAGAAGCCTGTCCCTTTTCCCAGCACTGGAAGTCATGCAGCCCTTTCTGGCCAGCTCGAAATAAGGCTCGTTCCAGTTCATCCAGCCGAGCCACCAGCGCTGACGTGTCTTCGTTGTAGGCGTTCTGAGAGGAGTCCATGATACGACGAAAGCGGCTAATAAATGTCTAAAGAAGATAAGCAGAATTACTGACAGGTAGCAGAGAGGCTTCTTCAGCTCCAGTGCTAGAGGTCTGAGCTTTCCAGACTGAAAAACCAAAGCTGTAGGCTCTACTCCACAACTAGTTAAGGGTCTGCAGACAGCCGAAGCATCTTTGATACAAAGACAAACCATTTCCTGCCTGAGCTGGATGGGAAGCAAGCAGAGAATTAGACTTTGGCTGCTTCCCAGTGACAGGCTTGAGCAGACCACAGGGTATAACACAATTACGATCTATTCCATCTCACTTCACAAACAATCACTGCTTTTTTAGAGGGGCTGGAATGAATTCCATGCCGCAGCAGTTGCTGCAAGAACATACAAGCTACAACTTGGGAACAGGCTGGAAGTTAAGCCAAACCACCACTGTGCTAAAAAAAAAAACACTTAACCATGAAAAAAAAATAAAACCCCTAAATCTACAGCTAATTAATATTTTAAAAAAGCTAAGCAATGAAACATATTTAAGGATTTTTATTTCCCTCCTTACGCTTGCTTTGAAGAATTAAAAGAAGGGGTCAAAACTCTTTGAAAACTGTGCTCTTTCAGAAGCTGATTTTAGAACCACCAGAACTGTAGCATTTCAGAGATTTACCTACTATATATTCACTTACTAGATACATAGATATAACAAATTTACTTGAGAGAGGGTTTTTTTGTGTTTTATTTTTTCAGTCAGCACAACTCCCCCTTCTGTTTCCTTCGAATAAAGAGAAAGCATGCTTTGGGTGCTTGTATTTTACTGCCAACAACTAATGTGTGCTAATGGGGCTCTTTTTTTTTTTTTTTTTTTTTGCTAAAATGTCCATTAGCAGAAATAGGAAAGGAAAGGAAAGGTGTGGTCATCTCCTCAATGCAGAAAGCAAGCTTTGAGTGGACAACTCCAAGGAAGCAGCAGTGTTTAAAGCCTTGCTGCACCCATCTTCATTTAAAGAATAGAGAAAGAAAAATAAAGGGAAGAAAAAAAAACAAAACAATAGTGCCAGACTACTTAGAGAGCTGGCTGAATAAACCTCAGAGCCGTTAGTGGTTATCTTTAAAAGCTCAAGGAGCACAGAAGTCTGGAATCAGGCAGAGATGGCATCTACCGTCTAAAAGAGAAAGGGGAGATGGAACAGGAGGAAGGAAGAGCCAGGGTACTATAAATCCATCAGTATCAAGTCCTGGAAACATCCTGGAACAGATAAACTATACATGACCTCCTGCAAAAAAAATGGAGAGAAGAGCAACAGCCAACATGGACTTGCCAAGAACAAACTTTGAGAGTAGCATAGTTTCCTGTTGCAGCAGTACACTACAAAAGCAGGGGAAAAGTCTTAGAAAAGCAGGGGAAGCAGCAAACAGGTATCTGTCACAGTGCGTTCCTGCAAGACTCAGCTAAACTACCTGTAGATAGACAGTAAGTTACCCACAACTCCCATCAGGAAACAAGAACATATTGAGTGGAGTTCAACAGAGGTCTTGGCCAAGAAAGCCACCAGCATCCTGGCCCAGATCTAAAATACCATGTCCAGCAGGAGTAGGGGAGTGATGGTGCCCCTGGACTCAGCACTGGGGAGGCCAGTTTGAACACTGGGGTCAGTTTTGGGCACCACAGGAGAAGAAAGAACTTGAGGGGTTGCAATGAGTCCATAGAAGGGCAACGAAGCTGGTGAGGGCTCTGGGGAACATGGCTTGTGAGGAGTGGCTGAGGGACCTGGGGGTGTTTAGTCTGGAGAAGGCTGAGTGGACACCTGGCTCTCTACAGCTCCCTGAAAGGAGGTTGAAGTGAGGTGGGGTTGTTCTCTTCTCCCAAGTAACCATCAACAGCAAGAGAGACAATGGGCTTAAGTTGTGCCAGGGAAGGTTTTGATTAGATATGAGAAAGAATCTCTCTCCTGCTAGAGTGGTGAATTATTGGCCCAGGCTACCCAGGGAGGTGGGGGAGTCCCCAGCCCTGGAGGGGTTCAAAAAATGTGTAGATGTGGCACTTGGGGATATCGTTTAGTGGTCATGGTAGTGTTGGGTTGATGGTTGGACTTGATGATCTTGGAGGTCTTTTCCAACCCTGATGATTCTATTCTATGATGAGCAGACAGCATCATGGCCTGCAAATCTCACAAAGTAATCTTTCTGTCTTCATCAGCACAAGTCTTGAGCAAGAGGCTGTATGCTGTTCAGTGCACTGCATGTCACAGTGGATGCAGATCAACTGGAAAGATATCAGCAGTTTACAGTAAGGACAATCAAAGGTTAGAAAGCATGACCCACAGATACCAAAAGAACTGGGACTGCTGCAGGAAGGAAGAGAATAATTCACCCTCAGACTTTACTTTGCATGAGACAGAACCGAGTTTGCATTGCTGCAAAGGGGCTTTAGTTTAGATGTTAGAGGAAACCCAAGATTAAGATGGCAAAGCACCGAAACCGACTGCCAAGAGCAGTGTGAAGTCTCAGCATCACAGAGCTTTAAAAAGTGTTGAAATACAGATACAACAGAGGATGAATTAATTCTGCCTTGCAGCATGAGCATAATTATATAATCTTACATCTCCTCTGTCCTGTTTTACAGGATTTTATGAAAGACCATACTTGCAGCGTGGAAACTCCCAAACTAAAATTACACTCCTGGATGCCTACTTGAGCTTCCACTGCTAGACTGTGTGGTTGTCGAAAGGTTCATCCTACAGCTTGACCTAAAAATCCATATTCAGTCCAGAAGTCATTTGGACTGTTTTAGTCCAAATTAAGGGGGATTTTTTCCCTGAAGACTGTTGAGCAGCTGTTAACAAGAAGAAGAGGGAGAAACCCCAAATTTCAACACTTAGTTCAGACACTTGCCTGCAGGATAGTCTGAGCTATCTCAGGATTCTCTGGATTGTCAAAATTCAGAAGCTGGGAACCAAATCCATAGTAGTACGGCCCCATTTTATGCAGATCAACCACATTGGCATCAGCGCTGAATACCGTCCTCCAGGCTTCCTTGTAAATCTTTGGCAGTTCCACAGAAACAATTCTTCTTTTGCTGTCACGTAGACCTTTAGCAAGCCACAGAGGTATTTCCAGCTTTGAACCCTGCACAAATGAGAAAACCCAGTAGTTGTCCTTGCCATGAAAATACACACAAAGCAACCTCAAAGACAGGCAGTGAACTTTACCAATGAGTATCCACTATTATAAACTGTCAATTTTGTTTTCAGAACAGCTCAGTGTAATATAAAACAGACACTCTTAATAGAAACGAGTTATGATACTGTATATACCAATAATTGTGAGATGATTAAACACCAGAAAAATAAACCCGCATACAACAGAAGTAAAAACAACTCTTCCTGAAGAAGCTAAAAGCACAGATTTACTTGCGGCAATCCCAAACATGCAGTGCGGCCCGCGCCTCAAGCTGACCCAGGGACCACAACTCCCAG
>NW_008595057.1:5216-10919 GCF_000691845.1 Merops nubicus | reverse complement strand
TGTTTCACCAGTTTGGAGACCAGGATACCATGGGGCATAGTGTCAAACATGTTTCCATTGCCTTAGGGTTTATTTCCTAACAGTGGTTAACATCAGAATTAGGCATCAGTCCTCGTATCTCAGAGAATATCTTTACTTTAATCAATGTCCCATTTTGAATACTCCTTTGTACCATTTTTTTCTGCACTTTTTAGGCCTCCAAGCTAACAGGTGCTGTGTTCCTAGGATTTAACCAGCCCCGTTTTCCATATTTTAAATTTGTCCAGGCCAAGTTTCAATATCAATGGAGTTTATGGAACACTTTGACCCTGACTGAAGTATAGAACAGGATCATTGCATTCACACATCTTTATGTTTGTCACACATATATAACACCCTCAACAAGACACAACAAAGCATTAACTTAGATCTGCAGACTTGAAGAAGCTGTTATGGTTCAAAATTTGAAATATTAAAACTGTTACCCTAGGAAAATCTAATACATTCACACAAAGTTTTTTCCAGTTTCTGGTAAGAACAGAGCATGATCTTGAGGAATATCTCAGGATTGGAGGTGATTTTCCTAAACTGAAAGTTTCTAATACTTCTAACTGACAATATTGCCATGTAATATCACTAATTATTAATCTCGAGAACTGTCTCAAGTTCTTTTTTACAATTATGAGGGAAAAGTTTCATAAACACTTGATTAGTAAGGGTAGTGGTGAGATCTTGCAAATGAGACCAATGGGGGTCTCAGGAGAGAAGCTCAAGACAAGCCATATAGAGCATGCAGATCCAGATGGCACACCCTTTCACTGTGCTGCTGGAGACATCTTTGCACTGTGCTTTGTGAAGTACCCTGGTGCCACTTTCTACTTGCCACTTCTTCCATGTAACCAGAGAAACATCATAAGGAGCCACGGGATCGTGCTGCGTCTCAAGTCACTGGATGTCACAGGGGGAATCTTTAAATTTGAGCTTAATGTGACCATTCTATTGGGCTTTTGGTCTTCATATGACTCTTGCTAATACAGTTAAGTGAATCTAGCCAAAAGGCCCTTAAATAGAGTAAAACCTGTCATTTTTCCTTCACATGACTTCTTTGAGAGAGAATAATATTCCTTTTTCTTTCCACTATGTTATCTGTCTAAAAGAAGAAATACTTCTATCTTTGCTATCACAAGTTCATATTCTTAGGACTGAGTCTCTCTCTCAGGATTTCCTCTTTAGAGAACGAAGAAAAGGGACATTGGTATTGAACATTCTTTTCAGCTTTTATCATAGAATCACAGAATCATAGAATCATTTTATAAAAGAGTTGCAGAAATAAGTTCTGTTTTTCTTTAATTTTTCTACACTGTATCCTACTCCTGCTAAAGGATTCTATGATTACTTGTGGCAGCATCCCTGTTTCAGAAATGGGACAGCCTATGGTAACATTGAGGTCATCTGTTGTGTGATGAGACAATGAGATCACCAGGGATTGGTGGGGTTATTGGTTGCAGCTTCTCTGTATAGCAAGATCTCCAGGGATTAATAATATCCTCCCTTACACACACAACAAAATACATTTTTATGTCACATGAAATTAAATTAATCAGCTTCTGAATTACAGTAAATAAAAAATCTCATACTTTCCCTTCCTCTTCACCCATGGCATCCTTGTCTTGAGACCTGGTTTTACTTATCCTAGTTATTCTCTTTGTTGAATTAAACAGACACAGCACGTGCCTCCCTTGTCTCTCTTTACTACCACACACATTGCAGTGATATCCTATCTCCAGCTGTCAAGATTGGAAGGCATTTCAGAACAGAAGAAATAGAACTTCCACAAAGACAGTACAGAATAAAAACTAAAGTTGCACCATACTGAAACTTTCTTTTTTGGGAGGGCTTTCTTTATTTTCCCTTATTTACGTTTTTCTCAAGAAATCTTAATGTTTCTAAGAAGGGTCATCACAGTATCAGAAGGAGATAAAGGTAAATGTGTTATAAAACAAAGTCCAAAGACTGAAAAGGACTGAATAAATGTGTAGGTGTAAACATTCAAACCCTAATAAAATGCTCACATAGCATATGAGTATGGGGGACATTAAAAAGGGACTTTCCAGAGAAAAATCATTCTGTTTATTAGAGACATTTGTCTTCAAGAGTAGGGAACCGATTTTATAGAGGTGTTTATAGAAATACAACCTCCACGGCAGAAGAAATGTAAGAGTTTTATGTTTTATAAGAGCTAGATTATTAGTCTTAATCACACAGATTCCGTGCAAATCTATGCTATACTAATGAACATGTACTCCCAGACAAGCTTTCCTGAGTTCATTTGAAGTGCCATGACAAAACAACATAACAAAAGCCTATATCATGTCCTCTCATGCCTTAACAAGTGAAGAAATAATTTATTTCACTGAACGGTCAGTCTACCTGCACTCATTATGAAGAGAGATCTGTACTTCTACTAATCAAAGAACATTTTTGGCGCATATTTTAGATATACTTTTTTATTTGTGTGTGTTCGTTCGTCAGGTAAATGCTCACCCATCTTCTTGAGCCAGAATGGCAGATGGCAGTAAAATACCTGAAACTGAAATCTTGAAATAGCATGGTCACCACTGCCCTCAATTCTGGTGCTGATCATGTTTAAAATGGGAGCTTTTTTTAATCTTCAAGATAGTCAAGACAAGCTACACTGATTTAGAGACTTTAAACCCTGTCAACTAAATATTTTACGGGCTAGCAGGAGCTGCACATATTTACTTATCCTGATAGATATTTGCCAGGAGGCAGGACACAGGAAATAGTGTAAGTCTTGTTATTCTCTGGTGTGCCACCTCCTTCCTTTCATGGTCCATTACTCCCCTCAGCCCCATAGAGCCAAAGGCAAAGGAAGACTAAAACTGATCAAATGTGTAGTGTGAACTCTCTTGCATTAGGGGAAAACTACTCATACTTTTGGTGTCATTCACTAATTGAACTGAAAATTAAGCTGACTCCCTCTGCATTAGATAACTACTTGCCCATCAGACCTACATTCAGCCTCACAAAATTACAAGAAATCCTTTAGAAAATGATGGAGGGAAAAACAGCAAACAATGGAACCATCTCAGGATTCTTTCTTGGGACTAAAGACACTGTCTTTTTAAAGGTAAAATAGCAATTTCAGTGAATCACTTCAAAAGTAAAGTTGGCAACTACTTAGTTGCACTTTGAACATGGCCTTTTCAGATCTGCAATTCATAAAATCATAGAATGCTTTGGGTTGGAAGGGACCTCAAAAGGTCATCTAGTCCAACCCCTCTGCAGTGAGCAGGGACATCTTCAACTAGAGCAGGTTGCTCAGAGCCCCATTGAGCCAGACCATGAATGTCCTCATGTATGGGGCATGCACCACCTCTCTGGGCAGCCATTTCAAATAGTTCATTACCTTTCTAGTAATGAACTTCCTCCTAATGTCTATCCCAAAAATACCCTGCTTGAATTAAAAAACATTGCTCCCCATCCTATCACTACACATTGTTGTAAACAGTCCTTTTGCAGCTTTCCTGGAGCCCCCTCCAGGTACTGGAAGGCCACCATAAGGCATTCCCTTATGTGTGCCCTAGCCCAGGTGCAGGACCTTGCACTTGGTCTTGTTGAAATTCATGAGGCTCCCATGGGCTCACTTCTAAGTCTTGTCCAGGTCCCTCTGCATGACTTCCTGTCCCACTGGCATGTCAATCACACCACCCAGCTTGGTGTCAACTGCAGACTTGCTGAAGATGCACTCTATCCCACTGTCTATATCATTGATGAAGATATCAAACAGTACTGGTCCCAGCACAGGCCCCTGAGGGACATCACTTGTCACCTATTTCCATCTGCATATCGAGCCATCGACCACTACCCTCTGGATGCAACCATCCATCCAATTCCTCATCCACTAAACAGTCCATCAAATCCATAGCTTTCCAACTCAGAGAGAAGGATGCTCTGGGCGACCATGTTAAAGTCCATGCAGAAGTCCAGGTAGATGACAACCATAGCTCTTCTCTTCTCTCCTGATGTACTCACTCCATTGTAGAAAGCTACCAGGTTGGTCAGGCAAGACTCGCACTTAGTGAAGCCGTGATAGCTATCTTGAATCACGTCCCTGTCCTCCAGGTGCATTAGTGTAACTTCTAGGATTATTATCATCACTCCAAACATTACTGCTTTTCACTGCTTCACTCCAAACAGTGATCTAATATTTTTTAGCCATTAAAGACTGGACTGCAGTCTGAGGTAGATTCACTCATCCTGTGTAGTTCTATGATTAATTTGGTGCTCCAGGCTCTCATTCAATGAATACTGAATTCGATATCATTGTTATATTAACTTGGGTAAAGTCTGGAACAAGCATTTAATGACCATTGATTTATTTCTGCAACAAAAGAAATCAGCAAATGGACATATCCCAGAATATAATGACTCTGGACACCCCTGAATACTTGCTGCCTTCCAATTACATGGTCAACCCAATAGCCATAGTAGTGGGAAACTTTCCATTTATTTCCTGAAGTGCTAGGTCACATCCTCAAACAATCCTAAGGGTCAATATTTAAAAAAAAAAAAAAAAAAACAAAACAAAACACAGTGAAACAAATATACTTTCTCTTTTGTTTCAGGACAAGAAATTAACATCTGGCTCCTGGTTTTGTAAATTATTTACTGTCAGTATTCCATCTAGATTTAAGGTTGCCTGTGACAGGAAGAAAATGAACATTTTTAGTGCATGTGACAAAACAAAGAACTTTACTTTTGCCATACAACTTTGAATTTGGCCAGTTCAACTGTCAAAGCAGCTTATAACATTAAATAATCTAGGTCCACTTTTATAGACACAAACTGATGGAATCTGTCATAGTTGCTGATAACACAGACTGACAAGGGAGGAAAAATAGGTAAAAAGCTATTTGCTACACTGGTCTATCACAGAACCTTTTAAAAAATATTGCCATGTAATCTAGTTTCAACATGAAAGAAATCCAGGAATAGTGAGTCCTAGTTCCACAAAGCCTTTCTAAATGTTTTCATTTGATATGAGGATATAGTTATATGAGCTCCCCTCCTCTTTTTTCTTAACCTGAATATGTAAAGAGTTTGTTCCGTGAAATAACACAATAGAAATGGAATTTTAAAAAAATGTTTCTAAAAAATAATTAATATTGTCAGTTTCAAGCACACAAAAATCTGAATCAGATAACCCAGTACCACAATTCTGGATTTAAATATATTTGTATATTAAAGATCCATGCTGCTTCCTCTGTCTTTCAAAATTAACTTCCCACTGGAATCTCCCAGTTCATGCTTTTAAGTATTTTCCTTCCTTATTATCATCCTATGAGGGCTAGATTTTTTTTTTTTCTTTCAAAATATATATACAACCTGAAGTAATTTTCTGTGTGATTTTAAATCTGGCTTTCTAAGTTAAATGAGAAATCATACATGAAATAAAGCTCCAGGTGGTGGCATTACCTATCATTGTAACAATGACAGAAATGCATTTGCAAATTCACAGTTTAAATAAGAAACATCCCTAATGGTCTCAAATTTTTCTCCATAATATGTGTGAGAACAAGACTCTTATGTGCAGTATGTAATTTAATTTCAGAGCCAACAAGCTCTAAAAGATTTTAAACTGAACAGTATGTTCTTCTCAAGTGACAAGGTCATATTGCTTTGTTCAGAAAGAAGTGCTTC
>NW_008595057.1:1253-5185 GCF_000691845.1 Merops nubicus | reverse complement strand
AAAATTAGTATGGGTAAATCAGTCTCAATCCAGTAAACACTTGAGAGAAAAATAATTGTACATCTAAATTTTAGAATACAAACACTTGTCCACCCTTAATACATCAGACTAAATAACACTGCAATGAAAAACTCTATCCCTTTATTCTTGAAAATAATTAAATAATAATAGACCCCATCAAAGATATGGTAAAGAGGAGAATTTGCAATTCTATCCAAGTACATAAATGCTGCATTCCTCGTAACATACAAAGGATTTAAGTGCTTTAGACAATGTAGACCCTATTAAATTATACACAGAAATTCCATGAAGTGCCTGTCAACGTAAAGCTCATATTCAAAACTCCATTGTTAGAACTTTCAAAGGCTAATCATACAAGTTAATGAAGTACCACTGGCTTAGTAAACTGCAGTGTTTGTTCAAGAACACTTTACTTGGCATCTGTTGGTTGCACTGGAAATACATCATATATTCTGCAAAACAGACAAATGGTAAGAGTCAAACACACGCACGGCTTTAAAAATTGTTCATTATCCTGAAAGTTTCTAAGAACCATGAACTCTCAGAATGACAGGAAAAAAAAAGAAAAAAAGGCTTCCAAAAACAGATGTACACATTTTATGTATATATTAATCTGTTAATCCTTACCCCAGTTTCTTACCTCTAGATAAAAAACTATTTCAGTAAGAAAGAATCTTTAATACAGTCCACTGTTCTAAAAAAAAAAATATTCCTAGAATTGTTCTTTAGTTTAGCTTTCTTATGAGTTAATAAATTATGGGATAGATAACTGGACACGGAGTCAGCTTGGAAACTGGAAGAGCTGTCAGGCTCAAAGGGTAGTGATTAATGACACTAAGTCCATGTGGTGGTTAATCATTAGAGGTGTATCCCAGGGGAGGATACTAGGACGAATACTACCTCTTCATGAGACGTGTGGAGGATGCCAAGTGTACCCTTATCAAGTTCTTTGATGATACAAACTGGGAGGAGTGCTTGATAGGTCAGATGGGTGTGCTGACACTGAGGGACCTCAACAGGCTGGAGAAATGGTTTGGCAGGAACTTCTTGAAGTTCAACAAAGGGAAAAGCAAAATCCTGCACTTGGGAAGGAATAAATCCAGGTGCTAGATCAGGCTGAGGCAGACCAGATGGAAAGCAGCTTTGTAGAAAAGGACTGTTGTTCCTGGAAGCCACTAAGCTGAATACAAACCAGAAATGTGCCCTTGCAGCAAAGAAGGCTAACAGTATCCTGGCTGCACTGAAGGGCAGTGTTGCCAGCATGCTGAGGGAAGTCATCTTTCCATTTACTCCAGCATATGGCCGTAAGTATGATGATGGGACTACAGCATCCATCATATAAGAAAAGGCTGCAAGATTTGGGACTGTTCAGCCTGCAGAAGAGAAGACTTGAGGGAGATCTTACCTATATAACACAAAACTCATGAATGGAAATAAAGAAGACAGAGTCATTGTCTTTTCATCTGGTGTCCACCAACATGGCAAGAGGCAATGGGCATAAAACCCAGGAATATGTTCTCTGAACATCAGTAAGCATTTTTTTTTAAACTGTGAGAGTGACTGAGCACTGGCACAGGGTGCCCAGAGACATTATGAAGCCTCCATCCTTGGAGATATTAAAAGAATATCAGGACATGATCCTGGGGAACCTGATCACAGTGACCTTGCTTCAACATGGAAATGGACTACACAACATCCAGAGTTGTCAGCAACTCAGTCATTCTGTGAACGTGCAATTCTGTTTCAATACTCTAAGCATTCACAGACAGAATTTGCATTCCAGACCCTTACATTGCATTTAGTGAAGATCAAACACAGATTAATATCACCTAGCTGTGTTTATTCAAATATGTGGTCACATGACATTTCACAAGAGATACCGGGTTTTATTTTTTTTTATGTTTGTTCTGAACTGCAAAGGCACACCTCAGATTTAGACTCCACAAAGCTTTACTTGTGTAAGCAACTTTTTGACAGAAGCAGGTCTACAGGTGGAGCGAACTCACACAGGGGCTCCTGATTAAGGCTAGAAGGGGACCACCCTCACGCAGCAATTGCTTTGAAAGAGCAAAGGTTTTCTGAAGTAGAGAAAATTCTTGGTCATGTTCCTACACTTCTTATTATTAGTGTAGCAGCACTAGATTTGTATCCCTCTGCAAGTCAGACAGATAATTCTGTAGAGAGACAAATGGGACAAGAGCATACTGAAATTCTACACGGAGCTTACAAAGGCCCTACCTGTTTAAGAAATCACAGTGAAATAACTGGCAATAGCAAACTATTTGCAGATCCTTAAAAACAAACAAACAAACAAAAGGTAATGCAGATATTATATATTAAGCATTAATAATTTGTAAAAAAGCACAATTTCAATATTCCTTTGGAGTGCAGCATCTTAATGTCAAACTAGGATTTGACTTTGCCTGAATTCTGCATTAGCTGCAGGTGTTTAAATTTTCCCTTATTGTTAGCAGCAGCATTTTTTAGAATCACACAGCAAAAACAATTTAAAAACTCAGCAAGAATTAAATAGCTATTTGCTTTTGAGCCTTACGGAAGGGTTTCTATCCTCCACTAGCAGACTCAGTTCTCCAAGGCAGATCTTCAGCTGAAGTAAAGCTACCATTTCTGCAATTCCTGTCAGTGTGTTAAACACACAATATGTTATGCTAAGAGCTATTCCTAACTCTGTTCATAAATTTAATAGCTTTACTAATGTTTCTACTTTGCTATCTGGCATTTTCATGTATTCCTTTGCAGCCTAATTAATGCTACTCTAATAGAAGTTTGAACAGGATTCTGTTATGTGGTGAAATGGAAAAATAAAAATTTTTTTTAGAGTTAAGATACTCTCCACTTTCCAGAGATAGGTTTAGTTCTTCCAGTTTAAGAACACCACTCCTGCCACCTGGAACACCCAGAAAAATAGTCATCAGAATAGAAAATCTCTTGTCCTTTTTAATGATAGAGAGTGATAAGCATTTTAATATCTCAGCTTTTATTTTTAATAAAGTGGGCTTTAAACCTTTGTAACATAGACTTACACAAACAGATTCAAAGCTTTGTTTGACAGTAAGCAAGTAAAAGAGGTAGAAATTATTGTCAGGATCTCATATCGCCAGGAAAAAGAAAACTAAAAGATTTGGTGATAAATCCCCATTGTGCTTAACATACTGAGTCACAAATATGTGGGAAGTAAGGCCAGTACCGCAGTCTGATAAATCAGCAATTTTGCAATGATATAAAACCCAATAGCAAATCAGCAACGTTAGTAAACATGCTATATGTTATAGTAGATTGATTCATCTTACGTTTACAGGATGTAATATAGTGCTCAGCAAACAATAAATACAAGCAGGAGAGAAAGAGTTATAATACAGAAAAATTCTCTAAATAAAAGAAAAAAAGAGGATCTGTTCCAGTTCTAGAAAAAAAAAAAAAAAAAACCAGAAACAAACAAACAAACAAACAAAAAACACAAACAAACAACCCCCCCCCAAAAAAAAACAAAACCAAAACAAACAAACAAAAAGACCTCAGGCTTGCTATGGTTTTAGAATACATTTCTTTCAGAAGGCCATCTATCTTTGTCTAGATAGCATTCCACAAGCGGGAAGAATTTGTCTTCAACAAGCAGTGTTTGTTACACAATTTGTTAACTGAACATCACAGCTACACATATCATAAAAAAATGCATCTGAAAGACATGAATATGAAATAGGAGCTGAAAAGTATAGAAGAAGAGAGACAAGCACGGACTCTTTTCCATATTGGAGTAATTTTCCATATTAAGGGAATTTCTATATTAAAGAAAATATTTTGGCCACTGGAAGTTAAGCAGATGTTCACAGTGTGCTCTAACTTTTGATGACTAAAAAACTGGCTTTGTGCTTCCAGACCAAAGCCACGTG
>NW_008595057.1:0-1222 GCF_000691845.1 Merops nubicus | reverse complement strand
GGTTCAGATACTATTTAGTGTGAACAGAATAAAGTCAACGTTTTCTCTGACTGTTCATCTTTCTTACGTTTGTTTGAAATCCTTTTCCTTGAGAAGTTCAAAATACAGGGTGCTGATTCAGTGCTACAATAAAGACAGAAAGAGTGCTCAAGTCCGGTGCCTTTGTCAATGGAAGCAGATGAAACCGAGATAATCTGATTTCATCAGCTATCGGGACAAAGCTGATGTACAACGGGTACAATTTTGTAGCTGAGCAATGGATTCTTGAGAAGACAACAAAAGACAACAAAATACCTTTCCATTGGTCTGCTTTACAAGTTGTCTTGTAAGCTATAACAATATTCTGATAGGAAAAGTGACTGTACAAAGCTTTGTGTTACGATATACAAGATCTCTAAGAAAGCAACAGTTAAAAAGACTGAAGGTCTTTCCACATGAGATGCACAAACAGAAATACAGGCCTAAGGTGGCAGGAGGGAACTGAGCACTTAGGAATGGAAGGATTACAGGTTCTAGGACCAGAGCTTGTTGTTCCAAACAAAATAGCAAGTCCTTCTCAGAAATATTCACTGAACTACTCTGAACTACAGTCTGTATCAAGGTCTGTGGAAAGAGACAAATTAAACTGTTTGGGTGTAGGACATATAGACAACAAACAAAAACAACTTAGTAACTATTTGCATCCCAGTTGGGCAATAAACAAAATGAAATGATAGGAATAAAAAAATATCATGGCAACTTTCCCATTTCCATGAAGGAACTAATAAAAAAGCAGTATAAATCCATATCTCTCAGCAGTTCTAAGGAACACAATTAGGCAATAAAAAGAAAAGCCAAACGGGCGCAGGCGCTTAGCATTTATGGGCTGGGTGGTAGCTATGTTATTCCAAAGGCTTTCTGTGTCTGCCTAGTTTCCATAGTTTCTTATGCCCTGTACCAGAAAAGTGAAACACTGTCATGCTGATCAGTACTGCAAATCAAAGACTTAAAAAGACTGGGACATTATATGTAGTTGGTTTTCTTTTGGTTATCAGCTTTGTTCAAGTGGTAGGAAATTATGTAGCCAAAATCTGGGTGCTCCCTATCTCTTTTTCATGTATATTTTCCTTAATAGACAAGGTGGATGATGGTTAATGATCTGTCCCCTGAACTTTATATAGTATAAGAGGTATTTATGAATATAAATAAGAATATAAAATCACAGAATCATAGAATGTATTGG
>NW_008595056.1:0-4603 GCF_000691845.1 Merops nubicus | reverse complement strand
AGGCGCTGGGTGTGGCCGCTGGCACGGGGAGAAGAGCTGGTGTGACTCAAGGCGACGAGGCAGAAGGGTTGTGCTTCGGAGGAGGTTGGGTGCTGAGGAGACCCTGAGGAGTTTTTGCTTTTCTTGGAAGGAAGGGTTTTAACTGGAGCTGTTTGAAGCGTGCAGGTACAGCAGGGTGGCACGAGGAGGGCAGCTGGAGGCTTTGTTTGTTTCTGGAGAGCAAGGTAACTGTCTAATGGAAAAGGGAAGTGGGTGTCTGGTCTCTGTTTCGAGGCCAGCAGGAGGCTGGCTGCTTCCAGAGCCTCGCTGGCTGTCTGAGCATGAGGTTCAGGCCCTTGGAGGCACCGGGCGCTTTCTGGCCACGCGGTGGTTGTTGGGAGGTTGTCAGTCAGGCTGTGAGCGCTGCAGGTGGGCAGGATGCGAGTGAGGGACCCCTCTGAGTGTGGGGGGCAGGCAGTGGGGGCCATGGGCTGTGGAGAGCTGTGGGCCAGCATGGAGAGTGGATGGTGCTGGGCTGTGGGATGACGTGCTCGTGCATTTTCTTTCATAGGGTGTTTCCTTGGGGCAGTCTGACACGTTCTTTCTGTTAAGCTGAATTGCTGGGGCCTTCTGCTTTCTTAGAACAGCTCAGCTTTGCACTGGAGAATGATCCCTTGCACTCCGTGTCCTGCAGAAGCCTCCACCGTTCTCTGTGACAGGCCAGTGTGGAATGTGTGTAGTTAGTTCCTTGCCACTCCTGGGCTTTCGGCGGGGAGAGTCGGAGGGGACGGGGCCCTGGCGGCAGCGCTCGGGTCCCCGGGGGTGGGTGTTTTTTGTGGCGTGGGGCACGCTGTGTGCAAGCACAGGTGACCAGCTGGGCTGTCTGGACCACCTCTGATGGTGCCCAGCGGCTGCAGGGAACCTGAGGTGTGAGAGAGATGTGGGCAGAGCAGGGAAGGGTGGAGGGGAGTGTCTTCAGAGGTCCCTTCCCACCCGGGCTGTGTTGGCAGCGTGCTTCTCCCCTGGGCAGAGCTGGGCAGAGCTGCCTCCAGCCTGCCACGTGGAGCTCCTGCAGCAGGGGAGCACGTGGGGCTGTGCTCTCCCTGGGCAGTTCTGCACCCCGTGCTGGTTGGGGCTGGCTGGAGTTGATGTGCTCGGTACCCGGGATGGGGCTGTGCTCTGGGCTTGTGCTGGAATCAGCTCTGGTGACACGGGGATGGGTCAGTCCCTGCACAGAGCCAGCCTCTGCCTTTTCTGCCCCTCGCTGCACGGGTGAGTAGATCAGAGGTGCACCAGCTGGGAGGTGGCACGGCCAGGACAGCCACCCCCCACGTACCAAAGGGACCTTCCAGACCACGTGAGGCTGTGCTCGACATATACAGCTGGGGGAGGAGGAGCAGGGGGGTGTTCAGAGTGATGGTGTTTCTCTTCCCAATGTACTTGGTGTGACCCAGGGTATATTTTGGGGCAGTTGTTCCCTGAGGTCCATTGCACGACTGTACAGTGGTGCTGCTGTTCCTCTTGCAGCAATATAGATCATTCAAAAACACACTTGTGGTGTTTGATCTCTGATGTTAGTGAGCTCTGAAGTGATATCCCCTGGAGACCTCAGCTGTCATTAAGAACATGGAGCAATCTCTGTGTGTCAGGTTTGGGTGTTTTCAGGTAAAGGTGCTCTGGTCTGTATGTTGGGTAAGTGTCCCAGGAGAGAGCTCCTCCATGGGAGGGAGGTGAGTGTGGGTGGCTGGAAGCAGGTCGCTTCTGGCTTTGCTGTCCCTGAACGGTTTTTGGAGGTGGTGATGGAGTTGTTTGGCTTGCAGCCCAAGCACTAGCCCCCCCTGAGCTAGCCAGGCCTGTGCTCTGAAAGGTCACTTGTGTCTTGTAAGCAGCAGGTGGGTGTTCTTGGTCCCATCCTCAGGACAGAGCTTTCTTGGGTGAGCAGTTGCAGTCGGTTCCCCCGGGAGCCTGAGGACTGGTGTGTACAAGCTTCTCACACGCTGCCTGCAGGGGTTCCTGGGCCCTGCCACCATCCCAGGGTTCATCTCCTCTTAGCAGAGCCAGAAGGGTGGGCAGATGTGGGTCCTCAGCATTAGCTGCTCTCTGCTGCCCTGCAAATAGTGGGACCCTTCAGGAGCTCCCTTCCAAGTATCTGGGGGTTTGGGACTGTTCCCGAGCTGCTCGGGGTGTGGAGTAACCTGCAGGTCTGGGTGCCACCACCCACTCTTCATCTGCCTGGGTGCTTGTGACAGTCTGAGCAGCCCAGGAGCTCCCTCTGAGGGAAGGGGACACCGGGTGGTTTAGAGGAAAGCTGCTCACCAGCAGCTCAGGCATCGTGTGCTTTTAATGCTTTGTGGGTTGTGCATTGTTAAATGATTCAGGTTAAAATACGTGGTTCACCCAGCAGGGCTTGCGGGCAAGAGCTGGGATTTCATCGTATTGCTTTCTGTTAAAGTTTAAATTGAAAGGCTGATATAAAACTGATCTTGGGGCAGTTAGCTGCTGGTGCTGGTCAAAGGCAGCTCATCACACTTGCTCGTGATAAATGTCACAGTGGGGCTGAAACCCTTTTGCTCAAGGCCAGGGCTTGTGGGCAGAGCTAACAGAAGTGGGTGTGATGGTGTCTCCTCCCTCTCTGCAGCTGGCAGCTCACCTGTGTCCTGAAGGAGATGTTTCATCAGCTATTAAAATAACAGCAAAATGTCTTTATGAAATAGAAGAATTAGTTCTCAACAAAATTACAGCATCTTTTCAACTCCAGTTGAAGTTCATTTAGTTAAATTCAAGTTAATTTGGCAAAGCAGAAGTTCTTTTAATACAGAGTTGACTAACTGAAAGAAATTTTTATAAAAATAATTTTTTGGGACTTGGACGTTTTAGTTTAAGTAATTTTTCAGCCTTAAAAAAACATCAGTCCAGGACTACGTGTTGTCCTTCCCATAAATTTAAGGACTTGTCCCCAAATGTAATATTAAGACATTGATGAGAAAATTGTGTGTTTCCTGGTGGTTGTATTTCCTGGTTCTGTGGGGGTGGGAGGAGCACTTAAGCTGTTCCACAGGTAACTTCTGTAGCTGTTTGTTCCCCTAGGCGTTAGAAGGGGAAATGCTCTCAGTGTTTCTCTGGAAGGCAGCAGGAGCCCTGTTTCCCTGGCAGGGAGCAGAGCCCGGTGCCCGGCACGGCCGCACGGGTGACTGGGGTGCCGGGGGGGCTGCCGAGGGCAGAGCTCTGTGCCCTTTGCCCTCACTGGCCTTTTTTCCCTTGCAGCCTCCCCGCCGAGAGGCTGAAGGTGCTGGCCTGCCTCAACGGGCTGAGGCAGCAGGACCTGGACATCATGAAGGTACCTGCGCGGGCGGCGGGGGGCACGGTGCCAGGGAGGGGAGGGCACGGTGCCAGCTGTCCCTCCACTCGCCTTTGGGCTCAGGTGGTGCCAGCTGGAGCTGTGGTGGAGCCGTGCCTTGCAGAGCCCCCAGCTCCCAGCCCTTCTTTCAAAAACCACGTTAACCAGAAGAATTGTTGAAGTCATCAGCTGGGAGCTTTATGTGGGCACCTGGTGGTTGTGGGAGGTTGAAGGAGCAGCTGAGGTGTCTGGAACAGGAAGGGGAAGCTCCTCAGCACCCCTCTTTGTGTAGAGCCTCCCTCTGGGGTTTTTTTATGGGTGTAGTCCCTGGGCTGGGTTAACAGACTGCTCCCCAGACTCCTCCTCCCTTCTGCTTTTGGCCCTGTCCAGCAGCTGTTGTCTGCTGGAGCACTGGCATCGTGCTGATGGAGAGTGGGCAGGAGCCAGGAGAACTTTGTTTGCCTCACTGTTTCACCACGTTGTGGGATGAAACGTTTTTTTCTGCTGTTTGAGATTAAATGAATCTGTTTATCTGTGCTAGCAAGTCACTGTAGTTACTCAGATGTCTCTTCAAATGCACGCTGTGGGGTGAGCAGGGGCTGCCTTCATAGTTATCTGGGGTTTTGCATTTTCTTTTATGAAAAAGATAAGAAATCATAACTTCCACTCCTCAAAATTTCTCTTTAAAAAAACTTCAGAACACTTGGGATGTTAAAAAACGTGAGCAAAGTCACACCAAAGGCTCGTGTTGGCTCTGCCAGGGGTGTGCTGCAGCGCCCTGCCTTAGCTGGGGCAGCAGGTTAGTGAAGGCAGCAGTGTCCTCTGGTTTGAAGTTCTGGAGTTACAGAGGAGCAGACAACACAGCCTGTGCAGATTCTGACTTTGCCCTCTGAAATAGGCAGCTTTGCCTTTTCCTGAAGTTCTCCAAGAGAAATCTTGGTACAGGGTAGGCAGGCCATGGCCTGCAGGAGAAAGCCCCCAGGCAGCCCCTCCCAGCGAAGAGCTGACCGCTCTGGGCCTTTACCCTGGGGCTCGTTCCTGTGGAAGTGAAGCTGTGAGTGCTGATGCTCTGTGCTGTGGGTTTTGCAGGTTTTTAACGACCCCGTGCACGGGCACATCGAGATCCACCCGCTGCTGGTGCGCATCATCGACACGCCGCAGTTCCAGCGGCTGCGCTACATCAAGCAGCTGGGAGGCACCTACTTCGTCTTCCCCGGCGCCTCGCACAACCGCTTCGAGCACTCCATAGGGTGAGCTGGGGCTGGGCTGCCCCCGGGCTGCCCCCGG
>NW_008595055.1:544-837 GCF_000691845.1 Merops nubicus | reverse complement strand
GAATTTATAGGCCGCTGCCAGGATGTGGCACAAGGCTCCTCCCGCCTTGAAATCCAAGAAGCATTTTATCTGAAACGGGAATCAAGGGGCCGTGAGGCAAAGGGGGGTGCTGAGGGGGGGCTGCGCGGGGGCAGCTGCCCCCCTGCTGCACTGGGGAGCTGGGCAGAGTGCCACCAGCTCCTGGGGGGGGGATCCCCACGTCTGGGTGTCACCCCCTTGCTGGGCTCTGTCCCTGCATTGGGAGACGGTCCCCTGCGATGCTGGGGCACTGTCCCCAGCCTGGGGACCTGCCC
>NW_008595055.1:0-447 GCF_000691845.1 Merops nubicus | reverse complement strand
GTGTCAAGGTGCTGTCCCTGGTGGGACACTGTCCCCTGGTCGCTGGGACACAGACCCTGCCTGGGGTGCTGTTCCCAGCAGGACAGCCCCCAAGTGGCACTGGGGCACCATCCCTGGGACACTGGGGCACCATCCTGCTTTAGGGCGCTGTCCTGGGTCACTGGGTGCTGTCCCTGGGTCACTGAAATGCTGAACTGGGTCACTGGGGCCTTGTTTTTTCAGCCTCGCCCCCGGGTCTTGGGCCGCGTCCCTGGGCCACCAGCACCTCGTGCCCAGCTCACCACGGCTCTGCCCCTGGGCCACTGGGGTGCTGTCCCCAGGCCAGTACCTGTGCCCCAGGTCTTCACCTCAGCTCACAGGGGCTCTGTCCCCAGGTCTTTGGGCGCTGTCCTTGCCCGGGGCCCTGTCCCCAGGTCTTCGGGGCCCTTCCCTGGGTCTCTGGGGCCC
>NW_008595054.1:0-370 GCF_000691845.1 Merops nubicus | reverse complement strand
CTGCCTTCCACTTTTGGCTATCTGCCTTCAGGGTTGCACTTAGCACCTGTAATTCTTTATTCTTGTCTGTTAAGGACGAAACCTCGAGCTTTAATCCCTCATTTGTCGCTAAATTGCCTCTATAAAGTTGGAGCAATTGATTGCCAGTTCCTCATCCCCCTCTACATCTTCCTGCCCTGCTCCCACAAACTAACTAACTAAAAAAAGGGTTGCTGTCTCGGGGAAGAGAGTGTGGGTATTTACCCAC
Source organism: Merops nubicus (assembly GCF_000691845.1). Lineage (NCBI taxonomy): Eukaryota > Metazoa > Chordata > Aves > Coraciiformes > Meropidae > Merops > Merops nubicus. The sequence goes on along the minus strand of NW_008595054.1, from coordinate 123 downwards.
ACTGGGGTTGCCAGTTCAGTGTCCAGTCAGCGAGTGGAGGAAGTCGCAGGGGTTGGTGGAACTTGTAGTCCTTGGCGGCAGCTGGGAGTCCCGAGGTCCTTCCGGGATATGCAGTCTCCGGCA
>NW_008595053.1:512-1316 GCF_000691845.1 Merops nubicus | reverse complement strand
ATCCAGTTCTGGAGCCGTCATTACAAGGAAGATATGGAAGTGCTGAAACATGTCCAAAGAAGGGCCACAAGGAAGATCTGAGGGCTGGAGCACCTCCGCTATGAAGACAGACTGAGAGAGCTGGGGCTGTTCAGTCTGGAGAAGAGAAGGCTCCGAGGTGACCTTTTTGTGGCCTTCCAGTATCTTAAGGGGTTCTACAGAAAAGCTGTTGAGGGACTTTCTAGGATGCTAGGTAGTGATAGGACTAGGGGGAATGGAGCAAAACTAGAAGTAGGTAGATACAGACTGGATGTTAGGAATAATTTCTTCACCATGAGGGTGATGACACACTGGAACAGGTTGCCCAGGGAGGTGCTGGAAGCCCCATCCCTGGAAGTTTTAAGGCCGGGCTGGATGGAGCTCTGAGCAACCTGATCTAGTGGGAGATGCCCCTGCCTATGTCAGGGAGGTTGGAAATAGATGATCTTTCAGGTCCCTCCCAACCCTGACAATTCTATTATTCTATAGCAAGCTACAAGAGTCTTAGAGAAGGGAATGTTTTAGCAGTAAAAGAAGAGAAAAGTGAATGCACGGTCTTCAGCAAAGAACAGTGTTCTCGGTAGCTACGGTCCCTTTAAAAGACATAAGTATAATAATGTAGGATGATAAACTTATCTCTTTAAATGAGGTCATGAAGGTAAAGAAGATAGAGCATAAAAGTTCCAGCTTAAAAAAGAAAAGTGTGCGTATGCCACCCCCAGAACTGTAACAGATGCTCTCTGTTAGCCCCCCCCCAACACCACCACCCCTGAAAGGGATAGAAAA
>NW_008595053.1:0-303 GCF_000691845.1 Merops nubicus | reverse complement strand
CGGCTGGGGAGCAGCCCCCGGGGAGAGGGTCCCAGGCTGGACTCAGCCACAGAAGGCGACTTGGTACGGGAGATGGAGTCTGGAACTCAGCTCAGGAGCACAGGACTTGGGATCAAAGGTAGGATGGATGGAGTCCTCCTCAGATGCCAGCCTCTGCAGGAGCAGCCAAAGTGAGGATGAAGGCAGAAGGGAGACAGAAGGGCTTGCACCTCACAATCCTTCAGCTGTTACTGGGTATAAGGGATATGGGATTGTAGTTGTTTAAACCACAAAAGGCATTCTTGACGTCTGGCTCCATCCTGA
>NW_008595052.1:0-2581 GCF_000691845.1 Merops nubicus | reverse complement strand
CAGGTGGTGCGGGCCGGGGGTGCGCGGGGACTCCGCAGTGCTCGGCCGCCCCCGAGAATGAGCGGGGAGGGAGAGTCTGGGCCGTCGATGAATTCATTCCCTTTTAGAAAACTCATATTCTGCAGCCCCTCTGTTTTGTTTGGTCTGGTTTGGGGGGGGTTTTGTCCATTTTTTTGTCTTATTTAACAAATAGGCATCATCTTTGGGAACTACATTTAGTAGCAGCGCTCCGGGATAGCGCCTGGGGTGAAATTCTCAAAAAAAAAGGGGCAAAAAAGACTTTTATTCTCATCTATTAACCCTGCTTAAATAGACGCGAGGCTCACCAACGGCGATATCTTCATGAGATTTTTTTGGGGGGGTCTCACGTTAAAAAAAAATAAAAATAAAAAGTCACTAGGCAAGTTTTCGATTATTTCGTCCCTTTTCCTCAAATTTTTGCCAACCGCACTGCAGGGGAACACAAAGTCCGAGGCACGAATTGAACATAAAGCACCACTGTTGTGCCTGAATCGAGGACGGAGACGCGTTTGCCTTTTTCTAACAATTTAAAAATCGATATTTTCTACTCCAACAAGCCAAGGTGCACGTTCTCCGGGTCCTTCCCTGCGCCAACTCCAACCGCTGATCTAAAACACGACTTGAAATAATTCCTGCGAGCTACTTCACCGGGAGAACTTCCCCCCCCCAAAAAAAATCCTTCATTTGCCTGAAATACGGGTAAAATCGCTGGAAATCTTGCCCTGGAGCGGTGGCAACATTTCCCCGGGAAAGTTTTAGGCGAGTTACAAGCGCCTGTGACCCAGGCAGATATTTCCTCCCCAAACCCACCGCCGAATAATAACCTGGCGGGCGCCGCAGCCTCTCCTTTACAGTCGATTTTATTGTTCACCCAGGTTTTATTATGAAATCGTGTATTTCCAAGAGTATATATCCTTCTTATCGATTTTAGAGGGTGCAGCGCCTTTTCTCAGACGCCCGCAGATGGAGCGAGGGATTATTTCCCTGCCGTGATGAGCGGCTCGGAGAGATGTTGCTTTTAAATAACAAAAGGGGAGGAGAAAACATTCTGTAGTAAAAGCCAAATTCCTTCGTTAGACCGCCTCCTAAACGTGCTAATAAAACTAATTCGTTTTATTTGCCCTGAACTTTTATATCTAAGCCGGCGTGCTGATTAGCACAGCCCTCTGGAAGGCAGTCGGTTCCTATCTCTCCCCGAGATGTGCCCGTTAAGATAGGGCCGTTCCCACCATGAAACGGGAAAGAAAAGTGTCCCGTGCCTTTATCTCGGCGATGTTTGCTCCCTGAGCAGCGGGGGTTGCGGTAGAACCGGGAGAAATCAGCCTTTTGGAGGGGAATTTAAAAAAATAATAATCATAAATAAAAGAAAGACAGAAGGAGGAAAAAAAACGAGAGTGGGAAGAGATGGAGGAGGGAACGAGAAAGACAGGAGGAGGGGGAGAAAGAAAGGAGGAGGGGAAAAAAAGAAAAGAGGGAAAAATTATAAGGAGAAAAAAGGGAATAAAATATTACAGAAGAGAAGGAGCTGAATGCATACAAAGATTAATTGTTTCTCTGATTTTTTGCATTTTAAAGCAGGAAACGCGCGGCTCTGCAGAGGTTCGCTGCAGCTCTGAGAACATTAAGGCGCCCAGCACGTTATTAGAATATTTCGGCCCTTCAGGAAATGTCCTGGTTAAGGGAAATGTGTTTCCCCCATCCAAATGCTGGAGCAATTAAGAGGTTGCTCGGCCGAAAGGAGGTGGGGGAAAGCCACATGGAAACACAATATCGGTGGTTCCAAACGCAGCCGCTTTTTTTTTTTCCAGTGGAAAAGGGTCTTCAACAAATGCCAACGGAGTGCCCGGGCCTTTGATGATCCTGCTTCAGAGGCATCTTTTCTTAGTCCACAAAAAAAAGACATATTTTGGGATCTAAAGATGCACAGAGTAACATGAGCAGGCTGCCTCGCAAACTCCGGTGCCCCTTCCTCCATCAATTAATAAGAAAAGCATGTTCCCTCTGCTCAGAGAGGGAATGGTGGGAATATATTGTAATTTTTCCCCTTTTTTCCCCCCCACTTAGGGAAGCTAACCCCGTATTCCCGAGCTGTCCCTCCTGCGACGGACATCGCTGACCCTCTCCCGGTCCCATCAAGCTGCCGAGGGCCAGAGATAAAAAACCCCAACTCGTTTCTCAGAGGAAAATCGATATTTTCTTAGAGCAGAGCTCGGTGCCTTGTGGTCGGAAGGATGCGGAGAGGGGCTGGGAAGCGGCTCGGGGCCAGGGTGGGACTGTGCCGCCAAGCTTCGGGGGTAAAAAGAGTTCTCCCAGGTCGGCAGCGAACACCCAGGAGATGATTTGATTTTGGGGGGATGACGGTAGGACCGAGGGGAACACACGCCCCTCCACTCGCCCCCACCCCGTCTGCTCCCAGCTGCAGAAAGCTGAATAGAAAACCGTTTCCCCAGCCGTCAGTCGCTGCGTTTCAAGAAAGCCTTGGGGTATCATTTGTATCTGTCAAAAAACATTAAGCCTTCAACTTTTTCATCCCTATTTCTTTTTTTTCCAAGCGCTGCCA
>NW_008595051.1:0-232 GCF_000691845.1 Merops nubicus | reverse complement strand
CAGGGCCAAGCCGATCCCAACCAAGACCCTGGCCAAGCCCATGACCAAGACATGGCCAAGCCCATCCCAACCAAAACCTTACCCAAGACCACGACCAAGACATCACCAACCAACCCCTTGGCCAAGACGTGAAGCCGTTGGTTGCCCGAGACCCTTGGCCGGATCCAACGTTGAGGCCAGAACCAAGACCAAGGTGGTTGATCCAAGGAGCCCTCTGCCCCTCCCCCACCCC
>NW_008595050.1:390-604 GCF_000691845.1 Merops nubicus | reverse complement strand
CGCAGCGGCCGCAGGACCCGCGCTCCTGCCTGGCACAGAACGACGCCGGGACCCAGGGGAGCGACCCAAGGCGTGAGGTAAGGGGGCACCGCCGGGCACAGAGGCGTGTGCCAGAGCCCTGCGTGGGCACCCAGCCTCGGGGTGCTGCTGGGGCAAAGCCCCGGTGCTGACGGGACTGGGGAAACTGGGGGTCCCACGGGGGGCGCCCCCGTGT
>NW_008595050.1:0-240 GCF_000691845.1 Merops nubicus | reverse complement strand
AGAGCTGCCCTACTGCCCCCAAAGGGCTTTGCCCAGGCAGGTGCGGGAGGGGCTGTGCCATGCTGCTGAGCCCGTGCCAGCTCCTCGGGGTGCTGCCCTGCCCCACAGAACCCCCCCAGACCCCACGGGGCTCCCGGACACACCATCCTCCCACGGGAACCCCAGCGCCAGGGAAGGGGCAACCCCAGCACAGGCAGCCCCTGCCCACAGCACCCAGCATGTCCAGGGGGTCCCAGAGCT
>NW_008595049.1:437-4365 GCF_000691845.1 Merops nubicus | reverse complement strand
TGGTGAGCGTGCCCCCTGGGAGCTGGGTTCCCCTGCCTGTGCTTTTGGAGGGGGCAGGCACGGCCAGCCGCACGGGGCGTGGGCCAGAGAGCATCAGCAGCTACCTGCATCTGGGCAGTTTGACAGCAGCATCCAAACTATTTATAAACATATGAACTTAATGATTTACTGATCTTCATCAACTTCACCGCCTAAGACTTAAAACCAAATTAAAATCCCCTCACTGGGCCCTAGAACCTTCATCGCTAGTATGTACCAGAACATGGGAAACATGATTATTATTTGTCATTTCTTTTCCTAAAGATAAATTCAGCTGCAGAAATAGAGGAGATAGAGGAAGGGAAGAGGGAAGGGCTTGCTCACCAGCTTAAAGGACAGTGTTGAAGGGAAGAGGACACTAAGGAGAAGAGGAGGTTGTCTTTGTAGCTGCTGAGTGGAACAGCTGAGACTAGCCCCACAGACCTTTGAGAAGCAAAATGGTGATTGAAAAATCAAGAAAAATTAGTCAGGAATACGTTTAAATGTAAGGAATCTGGGAAGGAATTGTCTTACTGCTGACCCAACAAGTACCTGGTTTTCAAATCAATAAAGCTTTTCATAGCTACACATTTTTTGCTGTAAAGCCAATATTGGCCTTTTATATTGTGAATTTGGTAGCTCCTGTTGTGTGTGGCTGTGCAGAGGGGATGCTCTGCCTCAAAGGTGGCAGAAATCCTCCTGGCCCTGCTGTGCTCTGTTCCAGGAGGGGCGGAGCCTGCACATGCTGAGCTGGGAAGCAGGATGGGCCAGGTCCAGGGCATGTGAACTCAGTGGCTGGGGATTAATCTTTTCATGGGAAAAAGCACAACATGCACTTGAGCAGAGCATGGCGAGAACAACTTAGAGGTGTAGGAAGAGGAAGAAGTAGTTCATTGCATTATCATATGTTCTTGGTATCACGTGCTGATGCTAAACTTGTGTGAAGGGCTGTGTGTTCAGCAAAAGTGGGGGAAGGTGGCGAAACAGACGCTGCGGGGGAAACCTGGAGCCACACAGGGCTCCGTGTCTCTGAGTTCATGCGCTGGCAAATCCTCTGATTAACAACGGGAAGGTCTTGCATCCACACAGCAAGACATCACTCCTGCTACAGGAATGCGCTTTATGGTCCCAAAGCAGAGAAGGTACCCCCTGGAGGGAAGCTGTGAGAGGTGTCCTGCTGTCACTGTGGCTGCTGTTTAACTCCTCTCTGTGCCACACAGGAGAGTTTGGGGAAATCTGCCGGGGCTGCCTGAAGCTGCCCAGCAAGCGCGAGCTGCCGGTGGCGATCCAGACGCTGCGGGCGGGGTGCTCAGCGAAGCAGCAACGCTCCTTCCTGGCCGAGGCCAGCACCATGGGCCAGTTCGACCACTCCAACGTCATCCGCCTGGAGGGGGTCATCACCAGAGGTGAGGGGCGGGGAGGAAGGCTCCTCGGCACGCCTGAGCTGTCGCCTCGGAGAGGTGGCCCGGTGCTGGAGGTGCAACACCGTTGCTCTCCGGGAATCGGGTCCTTCCTCATGTATTAGCTGTTTTAGCGTTCTGATGATTAATGAAATACATACAGCTAGATTAATAAATCCAGGTAGTAGGACTGGCTTAGCAGGAAACCTGCACTCTTAATAAAAGCAAGTCGACGTGAGGCTCTATCAGTGGAACGCGTGACTCCGCTCCCGGCTCCGGTGGGAGTGTGGGCGCCGCACTAGTCTGCGGATGCTGCAGGGAAGTGGATGTTCGTGTAAATCCAAAGCAGTGTGGACACGTGTGCTGATCTTAACCAGCCCTTTTATTAGATGAGGAAATATTTGTGTCCTGAGTCTTGGGCTGAGCTGGGTGGTTTTGCTTTCATTGAGTGGTTCAGGGTCACGATAAAAGGAGCATCTGATGTTTGGATCCAGCAGGTTCCCAAGTGGGAGCCACAGGAAACCCTCGGACGCACGGCTCTGAGCCACAGTCTCTGTCTCCCTTTGTAGCCAGGCAGCGTGGGCTGACCACACTGGGGGTTAGCACTGGAGTTCTGACACCTGCAGTGCTGGAGCTGCCTGAGCCATGGGCAGGGCTCACGCTGTGTTCCGTGTCTGTCCCTGCAGGGAGCACCCTGATGATAGTGATGGAGTACATGGGGAATGGAGTGCTGGACTCTTTCCTCAGGGTGAGTGCTGGGAGCCAGCGGTAACTGCGGGGGTCTGCCACCCCCTCAGGCTCTGCTGGCAGTGCCCCCTCGAACTGGGCATTGCTCACCTTTGGCTTTTCCTCCTCTTTTTACAGAAACATGAGGGACAGTTCACAGCCACCCAGCTGATCTGCATGTTGCAGGGGATTGCCTCTGGCATGAAGTACCTGGCAGAGATGGGTTACATACATAAAAGCCTTGCTGCCCACAAAGTCCTTGTGAACAGCAGCCTGGCGTGCAAAATAACTGGCTTCAGAAGGCCACAAGAGGATAAGATGGAGACCATCTTCTCCACCATGGTAAGCTGCATTTCCAAATTCTATTGTCAATGTTCCCCAGAAGCAACATGCTGACAGAGAGGCTACAAAACCTCTGCTGAGGTGGATCTCCCTGTCTGCAGTGCACGGCCATGGCCAGGAGCACTTGGACCAGGGGTCAGTGGGGAGGTTTGCAGCCTGCTCTGAGTGCTGAGTCAGATCCAGAACCAGGGAGCTTCTGCTGGTGGAGTTAAGACACGTGGCAATCCTCCAGAGCCATTCCTAGGCTCCCGTTTCCTTGCTCACATATGAATGCAGGCTCTGCATCTTCACAGCTTCTTTCTCAGCTGGAAATTAAACGTGTTTAGCCAGGGAGCTGCACGGCAGCCGCCCAGCCCTGTTCCTCCCCGCAGCGCTCCCGCACGGCTGGGGGCTGGCAGAGAGGCAGCAGCCTCAGAGCTCCTTATGTCTGTTTTATCACTTGTAATGAAATTCATGGGTTTCAGTTAAGGATTTAAGTCCTGCTTGATTCATACTCGGGCCTCGTCAGCTCTGCTCGCCAGCGTCTCCCGAGTGCCTGTGTGTGCTCGGAGGAGCTGCCGGGAGCCCCTGGGCACGGAGCTGGGCTCTGCCCTGTGCCCCAGGGCCCAGCAGCCCCTCACTGAAGCTGATTCTCCCTCCCTGCTTCTTTCACACCGCTCCAGCCCGTTTCACTTGAGGGTGGACTGATGCATTTTGAACTGCAGAGCGACCTGGCATGTTCCATTCGTTGTGCCGCAGCCGCCCGCTGTCAGCTGGGGCTGGGAGCACATCACATTAACTGGGCATTAATATTTTAAACAGCATTGATTCCTCAATCAAACGAGCACTTATTGTGTGCAGGAAACACTGGGCAGCACCAAGGAGCAGCAGCTGATGTGTGCTGGATGCAGGGACCTGGTGCTGGTGTCCCGGAGCAGGGTGTGGGTGTCCCGGGGGGAAGAGCCTGTTTTGCAGGGGTTGGCCCACGCTCTGCTGGGAGCTGCACTCACTTGCCAGCTCTGAGCACACCAACAGCAGAAAGAGCCTTGGAAAACTTCCAGCTGTTCTCAGCAGCTGCAGGGGGCCCAGTGTGCTCCGCAGGGACACCCCTGTCCCGAGGAGCCCCGGGCACAGCGTGACCCCGAGCGGTGCCTGCAGAGCTGCAGCCCGGCCGTGGTGCCACAGAGCTCTCCAGCAGAGCTGTCCTGGCACCGGGCTGGCGCTGCCTCCGCAGGTGTCCCCGCTGCGGGAGGGGGCTCAGCTGTTCTCAGCAGCTGCAGGGGGCCCAGTGTGCTCCGCAGGGACACCCCTGTCCCGAGGAGCCCCGGGCACAGCGTGACCCCGAGCGGTGCCTGCAGAGCTGCAGCCCGGCCGTGGTGCCACAGAGCTCTCCAGCAGAGCTGTCCTGGCACCGGGCTGGCGCTGCCTCCGCAGGTGTCCCCGCTGCGGGAGGGGGCTGGAGA
>NW_008595049.1:0-277 GCF_000691845.1 Merops nubicus | reverse complement strand
CCAGCGCATCCAGAGGACTCTGCGGATGCCAGGATGGGGGTTGCTGATTACAGGAGAGCAAGCCAGAGTTGGGGGGCTCTGTATTGGTGCAGCTCTGGAGGGGTTTTCATGAAATATTAATGTATCGAATGCCATCAGCTCTTCCCAGAGATGTTCTCCTCTCCCGTTAATGTTTCAGGATTCACACACCCATGCAGCATATGGTTGTGTGGCCACTTCAAAACAAATCGAGGCAAAAGTTTTCTTTTAGTACTAAACCTGCACGTGGGCTCGCTCG
>NW_008595048.1:0-215 GCF_000691845.1 Merops nubicus | reverse complement strand
CTGAAGGGACACAGCCTCCCGCCTGGTGGCACTTCCTGGGGCTTTGCAGCTTTATTTCCCTCCACTAATTTCTCTTTGTCTTGAGCCAAGAGTTTCCTTCATTTCTTGCCTTTACCGCACCGTTCTCTCCCCATCCCGCTGCAGGGGTGCAAGCAGCTCATGGGGCCTCAGCTGCTAGCTGGGGTCAGCCAGTTAGGGGCCGGGCTCAGCAGGGA
>NW_008595047.1:0-2645 GCF_000691845.1 Merops nubicus | reverse complement strand
ACCCCGCTGCCTGCCGCAGCGCTGCGCCCCGTCCCGCGTGGTGCACACCTCGCCCGGGGGACACCGGGTGTCCTCGCAGACCAGTCCCCGGGATGGGTGGCAGTTGCATTTGGTGGAGCAGTTGCTGGAGGTGATGGTCTCACCCGCCTGGAAAGGGAAATTTCAGAGGTGGACACCTTCTGCAGATTTTGGGGGTTACTGCCCACCTTTAAAGGAGGGAAGGAATCCCAGAGAGAGAAAGAAAAACCAGGAGGTGGATTTGGTGGAGTTGGTGCAACTCAACAAATGTTCTTGTCCCCCTGGTCCAGCGGATCAAAATATACATTTTAGGATGTGATTAATTTTGGACGTGTGTCCTTAAAATGAAATGGCAACTGACGTCATAGAATCATAGAATCATAGGGGCTGGAAGGGACCTCGAAAGATCATCCAGTCCAACCCCCCTGCCAGAGCAGGGTCACCCAGAGTACATCACACAGGAGACGTCATCAAAGGTTGAGGCCCCAGACCAGTTGCACTGATTGGGTGGGACAACCAACCCCATCAAAGGTAGAATCCCCAAGACCATTGCATCATCCAGATGGGACAACCCCCCTTATGAAGATGGAGACCCCCCCCGAGTTGGTCGCATCTACTCAATGGGACAACCCAAGCCATCCAAAAAACCTGGAGGCCACAAACCAGTGGCACCATCTAGATAGGACAACCCCCCCTATGATCCTTCCTCAACCTGATTTTCCACCAAAAACGCTTTGATGGTCAGCCTCACCTTGAAGTACCGTCCCTGGTGCATGCAGCCACACTGCTCCAGGGACACACAAGCTTCTCCATCGAAGAGGAACCCGTCGTCACACTGGCAGCCCTCGAAGCACGTCCAGCTGCACGGGGCCGGCACGGAGAGGCTGGCGCAGGTGAAGTCACAGGTCCGGGTGCAGAGCTCGTAGTGGCTGTGGGGTGGGCAGGAGAGGGCTGGGGAACAAAGAGAAGGGTGAAATATCATCATTAACCCCCAAAAAATATGTTGGTTTTTTTTTTCCTAGACCCAGTGTGCCATCCTCATGGCTGACCAATGGTCTTGGGCATCTCTGGTGGCTTCAAGAAGGTGTTCAACCAAAAAAGCCCAGCATTTATCATCAAAATTAAATAATTTGCATATCACTCATCACCTTGAAAGGAGAGGGACGCCTGCTTCCAACTCATTTGACTCAAATATTGATGGTTTTGGAGGTGGTAAGATGGAATTTCTTTCTTCCAGGGTGTTTTCAGTGGGAAATCGATGATTGAAGCCCCCAGAAGGAGCTTCTTAAAACTAATTTCGGGAGTATTTGATAGATTCTGGGGGAGTTAAGCAAAAGGCAGCTTTGGGCAGGTCATTAGGGACAGGGCTTAGAGGGGATCTGGCAGTTGGTTGGACTCGATGATCTTAAAGGTGTATTCCAACCGAAAGGACTCGATGATTCTAGGACTCATCAGGCGAAGGTGAATTTTCCTCCAGAGATGGGGAGGCGGGAGGAAGCCAAGCCACGATTGCACAATTGGAGTTTTTTTTTTTCTGAGGGAAAATGCAGCTTTGGAGAAAAATAGGAGTTGAAGAGGCTCTGTGGGGATGTCCTGGGAGAACTTACGGCAAAAAGCGGCCGTTCTCCACTGGCCGATCTCGGCGCCGGCGGCCTGGCAAGCAGCCACGTAGGCTTGGAGGCTGTGGCAGAGGACGTCACGGGCGCCTCTGGCAGCGCAGACGTCGTGGAGACAGTGGTTGAAATACTCCACTGGGCTCACCCGTGGGTGACAGGACCCGAAAGGTCCCGCCGGGTCCCGGATGAGCCCGCAGGATTCGCTGGTGCCATAGGGTGCGGTGTTGTTACACGTGGGGCAGGTGCTGCCGGTACAGCCGTCGGTGCAAGTTCCATCCTTCACCGGCACCTTCCAGGAGGTGACAAACTCCTCGGTGCTCTGCGCCAGGGACCCGCTGGGCAGCTGGAAGTCGTCCCCGGGGTCTCCGTTGTAGTTGCCACCCAACCCACACACGCGGCCCCGGTAGCCGTCGGGGATGGTGACCAGGAGGTAGGTGGCCACGTTGTAGAGGAGCCGGAGGCCGGCAGCACTTTGGAGGACGATGTTGGTCCCTTCTTGGCCAATCCGGAGCTTCCTGTCCTTGGTCACCAGCGGCAGCGTGTAGCGCTCCCCGTCCACCTGGGATGGGCACACGGGATGGGGACGGGTTTGCACGCGCGTGTGCACCGAGGGACAGGGACATCCTGACTCCTGGATCATGGGAATTTGCACACATGCATAGACCAAAGGGTCTTGTACATGCCCATGGGACAGGGACATCCTGGCTTCTGGATCACGGGGTTCTGCACATACACGTGCAACACAGGACCTTCCATGTGTGTGTGTGCACCGCCTGATCTTGCACACGTACGTGCACCAAGGGACAGGGACATCCCAACTTCTAGACCCCGGGACTCGCACACGCGTGCGCACGGAGGGGTCCGGACCCACCCGCAGCCCAGGGTCCCTCCCCGCTTACCGTCACCTCCCACTTGCGCCCCCTCTCCATGGCGACCGTGTAGCCGTGGATGGAGATCACCACCTTCTTCATCAGGGCCACGTTGCCCCGGCCGCCCGCGTCGTGCTCCAGC